>NW_028284163.1:0-55000 GCF_059516105.1 Syngnathus floridae | reverse complement strand
AACCCTAACCCTAACCCTAACCCTAACCCTAACCCTAACCCTAACCCTAACCCTAACCCTAACCCTAACCCTAACCCTAACCCTAACCCTAACCCTAACCCTAACCCTAACCCTAACCCTAACCCTAACCCTAACCCTAACCCTAACCCTAACCCTAACCCTAACCCTAACCCTAACCCTAACCCTAACCCTAACCCTAACCCTAACCCTAACCCTAACCCTAACCCTAACCCTAACCCTAACCCTAACCCTAACCCTAACCCTAACCCTAACCCTAACCCTAACCCTAACCCTAACCCTAACCCTAACCCTAACCCTAACCCTAACCCTAACCCTAACCCTAACCCTAACCCTAACCCTAACCCTAACCCTAACCCTAACCCTAACCCTAACCCTAACCCTAACCCTAACCCTAACCCTAACCCTAACCCTAACCCTAACCCTAACCCTAACCCTAACCCTAACCCTAACCCTAACCCTAACCCTAACCCTAACCCTAACCCTAACCCTAACCCTAACCCTAACCCTAACCCTAACCCTAACCCTAACCCTAACCCTGTTTATGTCCTACTAGGAACAGAAATTCCGAACAGCAGGCTCAATTAACATAATTAGGACAAATTTATTAAAATCAATTCGGACTTACTTACCATAGATACCTACCTTGGATACTTACCTCAAATTGGTACCACGCCTCTGGTCCCCGGACCATGCCCACCTAAAAAATTAGAAAAGACAAAAATCAAAAAAATATATACGTAAATACCTACCTCAATTATCCACTTACCTGCAGTAAGAAAAATGAGAAACAAAAGTTAAAAAAACAAAACAAAAACAAAACAATAAAATATTCAAAATCATAATTCACAAAGTATGTACGTAAATACCTACCTGAATAATCTACTTACCTGCAGTAAGAAAGATGAGAAACAAAAAATTAACAAACAAAAATAAGTAAAAAAACAAAACAAAACAATAAAATATTCAAAATCATAATTCATAATATCAAATCGTAATTGGAAAACATTCAATTAGGCTGAAACCAATTTTATTTCCAAAAAAGAAAAAGTCAGAAACAAAAACTAAAATTTGAAAATAGAAACTCTTACCAAACAGAGATTAAAAAACAAAGATTAAAAAACAAAAATAAATAAAAAAACAAAACAAAACAAAAAACAAAACAATAAAATATTCAAAATCATAATTCATAATATCAAATCGTAATTGGAAAACATTCAATTAGGCTGAAACCAATTTTATTTCCAAGAAAGAAAAAGTCAGAAACAAAAACTAAAATTTGAAAATAGAAACTCTTACCAAACAGAGATTAAAAAACAAAAATAAATAAAAAAACAAAACAAAACAAAAAACAAAACAATAAAATATTCAAAATCATAATTCATAATATCAAATCGTAATTGGAAAACATTAAATTAGGCTAAAACCAATTTTATTTCCAAAAAAGAAAAAGTCAGAAACAAAAACTAAAATTTGAAAATAGAAACTCTTACCAAACAGAGACTATAAAAGGACGCATGGCGCAACAGACGCTCAGTGCGTGGAGAGAGAGCAAAGAGAAAACAACTCAGCAGTAATTACAAACAGTAGATATCAGCATCAATTTCATTTTTGTGTGCCAGACCTGAGGAAGGCCCTAGCGGCCGAAACGTTGTCAAGGCACACTTACATTATATATTGGCCAAACAAAATCTAACAAAAGAAATTTTATTAAAAACTGTTTCAATAAAAACAACCATATTAAAAACAATTTTGTTGGATAAAAACTATTTTATTACATATATAACAAAGGCGAATTCTAGCCATGGAGCAAGGTTGGACCACGGTCCACTATGGCCGACGCCGCCGTTTTGCTCATCAGGACCCTGGGCTGGGCGCTGGGAGGTGTGCCGGACGGATGGACCGTGCTTTTGCCCCTGCTTCCAACAGGAGGGGGGGCTCCTACCGCAATCCTAACCAGCCAGTGCCTCCTCCGGTGCCCCCCAGCCGCTCCGGCTTCAGGGTTCGCTCATATGCTACGGTGGTACGCCAAGGTGGTGAACGGCCCTCTGATGTGCATTCCACCCGAAGTAAGGCTCCGGCCAATGAGTGGCGACGAGCTGATGCTCAATTTGGCCTCCTAGTCCGGAAGTTGCACAGCATCATTAAGGTGACCCACCATCTGCGGAATGTTAACCCTGAGGGAGGAGCCCCGCAACCGCGAATGTTTGCAAGGATGGTGGAGGTGTTGTCGACCATGGTCAGGCCAGCGTTCCCTACCGGGGATGCGTTGGACCTGATCATGGGCAATGCTCTAAATTGGGGTCACACAACATGCCAAATCCTCACCGACCATTACCTGACCTGCCTTACCCAATTATTGGATGACCTGCTGGTACTCATTACGCCGGAATGGGACGCTGCCTTTGAGGTGGCGACGAGGTGGGCCAGACGGAATTTTCCGCGGCTCTCGCAGGACACTTTGGACTATGTAACGGAGCAGATCAGGGCAAGCACGGTGGATCTACCTCCTGATTCACCTAGCCCCACTTCCCCTCCAACACCACGTCCGGATCCGGAGCCCGTGACTCCAATGGCGGAGCCCGTGACTCTATTGACGCCAATTCGGACCCAGTCGTCGCCGGCACCAAGTCGAGTTCCGGTGCCCGTGGCTCTGTTGACGCCAGTCCTGGCCCAGACTTCACCGACACCGAGTTCAGTTTCGGTGCCCTCGGCATCTTCCATGCCAGTCCAGGCCCAGAGGACGGTGGCTCGAGAGGGTTGGAAGAACCGAAAATCGGTCTTCTGTATGCCATCGCATTCGCGTAGCCCTACTGCACGTTGGGTTGACGGTCGAGGTCCGACTTCATATGAGGTCGGAGTGCTGAACCCGAACCCCGATCTGGACCCCATCATTGACCCAGTGGGAGAACCTGAACACGGGTCCTTCTCCGATGAGTCAACTGAATCCGATGATTCAACTGAATGGGAGCCCGAAGACCCCGACGAGATTTATGGGCCTCGATATAATCTTCGTTCTAAGCCCCACCCAAGCGGGACCTAAGCGTACTCCATGTCCTAACACCCAACCCTACCCCCAATCCTAACCCTAACCCTAACCCTAACCCTAACCCCAACCCTAACCCTAACCCTAACCCCAACCCTAACCCTAACCCTAACCCTAATCCTTACCTCAATCCAATTCCCTGTTTATGTCCTACTAGGAACAGAAATTCCGAACAGCAGGCTCAATTAACATAATTAGGACAAATTTATTAAAATCAATTCGGACTTACTTACCATAGATACCTACCTTGGATACTTACCTCAAATTGGTACCACGCCTCTGGTCCCCGGACCATGCCCACCTAAAAAATTAGAAAAGACAAAAATCAAAAAAATATATACGTAAATACCTACCTCAATTATCCACTTACCTGCAGTAAGAAAAATGAGAAACAAAAGTTAAAAAAACAAAACAAAAACAAAACAATAAAATATTCAAAATCATAATTCACAAAGTATGTACGTAAATACCTACCTGAATAATCTACTTACCTGCAGTAAGAAAGATGAGAAACAAAAAATTAACAAACAAAAATAAGTAAAAAAACAAAACAAAACAATAAAATATTCAAAATCATAATTCATAATATCAAATCGTAATTGGAAAACATTCAATTAGGCTGAAACCAATTTTATTTCCAAAAAAGAAAAAGTCAGAAACAAAAACTAAAATTTGAAAATAGAAACTCTTACCAAACAGAGATTAAAAAACAAAGATTAAAAAACAAAAATAAATAAAAAAACAAAACAAAACAAAAAACAAAACAATAAAATATTCAAAATCATAATTCATAATATCAAATCGTAATTGGAAAACATTCAATTAGGCTGAAACCAATTTTATTTCCAAGAAAGAAAAAGTCAGAAACAAAAACTAAAATTTGAAAATAGAAACTCTTACCAAACAGAGATTAAAAAACAAAAATAAATAAAAAAACAAAACAAAACAAAAAACAAAACAATAAAATATTCAAAATCATAATTCATAATATCAAATCGTAATTGGAAAACATTAAATTAGGCTAAAACCAATTTTATTTCCAAAAAAGAAAAAGTCAGAAACAAAAACTAAAATTTGAAAATAGAAACTCTTACCAAACAGAGACTATAAAAGGACGCATGGCGCAACAGACGCTCAGTGCGTGGAGAGAGAGCAAAGAGAAAACAACTCAGCAGTAATTACAAACAGTAGATATCAGCATCAATTTCATTTTTGTGTGCCAGACCTGAGGAAGGCCCTAGCGGCCGAAACGTTGTCAAGGCACACTTACATTATATATTGGCCAAACAAAATCTAACAAAAGAAATTTTATTAAAAACTGTTTCAATAAAAACAACCATATTAAAAACAATTTTGTTGGATAAAAACTATTTTATTACATATATAACAAAGGCGAATTCTAGCCATGGAGCAAGGTTGGACCACGGTCCACTATGGCCGACGCCGCCGTTTTGCTCATCAGGACCCTGGGCTGGGCGCTGGGAGGTGTGCCGGACGGATGGACCGTGCTTTTGCCCCTGCTTCCAACAGGAGGGGGGGCTCCTACCGCAATCCTAACCAGCCAGTGCCTCCTCCGGTGCCCCCCAGCCGCTCCGGCTTCAGGGTTCGCTCATATGCTACGGTGGTACGCCAAGGTGGTGAACGGCCCTCTGATGTGCATTCCACCCGAAGTAAGGCTCCGGCCAATGAGTGGCGACGAGCTGATGCTCAATTTGGCCTCCTAGTCCGGAAGTTGCACAGCATCATTAAGGTGACCCACCATCTGCGGAATGTTAACCCTGAGGGAGGAGCCCCGCAACCGCGAATGTTTGCAAGGATGGTGGAGGTGTTGTCGACCATGGTCAGGCCAGCGTTCCCTACCGGGGATGCGTTGGACCTGATCATGGGCAATGCTCTAAATTGGGGTCACACAACATGCCAAATCCTCACCGACCATTACCTGACCTGCCTTACCCAATTATTGGATGACCTGCTGGTACTCATTACGCCGGAATGGGACGCTGCCTTTGAGGTGGCGACGAGGTGGGCCAGACGGAATTTTCCGCGGCTCTCGCAGGACACTTTGGACTATGTAACGGAGCAGATCAGGGCAAGCACGGTGGATCTACCTCCTGATTCACCTAGCCCCACTTCCCCTCCAACACCACGTCCGGATCCGGAGCCCGTGACTCCAATGGCGGAGCCCGTGACTCTATTGACGCCAATTCGGACCCAGTCGTCGCCGGCACCAAGTCGAGTTCCGGTGCCCGTGGCTCTGTTGACGCCAGTCCTGGCCCAGACTTCACCGACACCGAGTTCAGTTTCGGTGCCCTCGGCATCTTCCATGCCAGTCCAGGCCCAGAGGACGGTGGCTCGAGAGGGTTGGAAGAACCGAAAATCGGTCTTCTGTATGCCATCGCATTCGCGTAGCCCTACTGCACGTTGGGTTGACGGTCGAGGTCCGACTTCATATGAGGTCGGAGTGCTGAACCCGAACCCCGATCTGGACCCCATCATTGACCCAGTGGGAGAACCTGAACACGGGTCCTTCTCCGATGAGTCAACTGAATCCGATGATTCAACTGAATGGGAGCCCGAAGACCCCGACGAGATTTATGGGCCTCGATATAATCTTCGTTCTAAGCCCCACCCAAGCGGGACCTAAGCGTACTCCATGTCCTAACACCCAACCCTACCCCCAATCCTAACCCTAACCCTAACCCTAACCCTAACCCCAACCCTAACCCTAACCCTAACCCCAACCCTAACCCTAACCCTAACCCTAATCCTTACCTCAATCCAATTCCCTGTTTATGTCCTACTAGGAACAGAAATTCCGAACAGCAGGCTCAATTAACATAATTAGGACAAATTTATTAAAATCAATTCGGACTTACTTACCATAGATACCTACCTTGGATACTTACCTCAAATTGGTACCACGCCTCTGGTCCCCGGACCATGCCCACCTAAAAAATTAGAAAAGACAAAAATCAAAAAAATATATACGTAAATACCTACCTCAATTATCCACTTACCTGCAGTAAGAAAAATGAGAAACAAAAGTTAAAAAAACAAAACAAAAACAAAACAATAAAATATTCAAAATCATAATTCACAAAGTATGTACGTAAATACCTACCTGAATAATCTACTTACCTGCAGTAAGAAAGATGAGAAACAAAAAATTAACAAACAAAAATAAGTAAAAAAACAAAACAAAACAATAAAATATTCAAAATCATAATTCATAATATCAAATCGTAATTGGAAAACATTCAATTAGGCTGAAACCAATTTTATTTCCAAAAAAGAAAAAGTCAGAAACAAAAACTAAAATTTGAAAATAGAAACTCTTACCAAACAGAGATTAAAAAACAAAGATTAAAAAACAAAAATAAATAAAAAAACAAAACAAAACAAAAAACAAAACAATAAAATATTCAAAATCATAATTCATAATATCAAATCGTAATTGGAAAACATTCAATTAGGCTGAAACCAATTTTATTTCCAAGAAAGAAAAAGTCAGAAACAAAAACTAAAATTTGAAAATAGAAACTCTTACCAAACAGAGATTAAAAAACAAAAATAAATAAAAAAACAAAACAAAACAAAAAACAAAACAATAAAATATTCAAAATCATAATTCATAATATCAAATCGTAATTGGAAAACATTAAATTAGGCTAAAACCAATTTTATTTCCAAAAAAGAAAAAGTCAGAAACAAAAACTAAAATTTGAAAATAGAAACTCTTACCAAACAGAGACTATAAAAGGACGCATGGCGCAACAGACGCTCAGTGCGTGGAGAGAGAGCAAAGAGAAAACAACTCAGCAGTAATTACAAACAGTAGATATCAGCATCAATTTCATTTTTGTGTGCCAGACCTGAGGAAGGCCCTAGCGGCCGAAACGTTGTCAAGGCACACTTACATTATATATTGGCCAAACAAAATCTAACAAAAGAAATTTTATTAAAAACTGTTTCAATAAAAACAACCATATTAAAAACAATTTTGTTGGATAAAAACTATTTTATTACATATATAACAAAGGCGAATTCTAGCCATGGAGCAAGGTTGGACCACGGTCCACTATGGCCGACGCCGCCGTTTTGCTCATCAGGACCCTGGGCTGGGCGCTGGGAGGTGTGCCGGACGGATGGACCGTGCTTTTGCCCCTGCTTCCAACAGGAGGGGGGGCTCCTACCGCAACCCTAACCCTAACCCTAACCCTAACCCTAACCCTAACCCTAACCCTAACCCTAACCCTAACCCTAACCCTAACCCTAACCCTAACCCTAACCCTAACCCTAACCCTAACCCTGACCCTGACCCTAACCCTGACCCTGACCCTAACCCTGACCCTAACCCTAACCCTAACCCTAACCCTAACCCTGACCCTGACCCTAACCCTGACCCTGACCCTGACCCTAACCCTAACCCTGACCCTAACCCTAACCCTGACCCTAACCCTAACCCTAACCCTAACCCTAACCCTGACCCTGACCCTAACCCTAACCCTAACCCTAACCCTAACCCTAACCCTAACCCCTAACCCTAACCCTAACCCTAACCCTAACCCTAACCCTAACCCTAACCCTAACCCTAACCCAAATCCCTCCCTGACTCCCAATATGAAAAAAATTTCAACCTGTAAGTCAAAAATTGAAAATAAGAAGTCAAAAATTTGAACATAAACACAAAATTGGATATAAACTAAAAAGTGGTTGGAAGTAAATATTTACACTATCAAAAAACAATACTTACCTGATACAAACCTGAAAAAAGGAAACATAAACACAAAATTGAATATAAACTAAAAAATGGTTGGAAGTAAATAATTACATTATCAAAAAACAATACTTACCTGATACAAACCTAAAAAAAAGGAAACACAGTTATTACTTACCTATGCCGAGATCACATATTCACGCCCAATCGGTACCTGCAAGAAAAGAAACAGAAATACACAAGAGCGAAAAAAACAACAAGTTAATAAGCTAAAATAAGTAAATGGGAAATTATCCGGTACGAAACGCAAATTGCTGACATGAAACTATATAAGGACCGCTCCAAGCAGGAAACTCAGTCTCGATGCGGCCATGAAGGAGGAAACAGCTCCACGTGCAATAAAACTAAATTTAGCTGCAATTCCCGTGTGCCAGACCTGAGGAAGGCACAAAAGATGCCGAAACGTTGTCGATGGCCACACGGAGGAAATAAAAGGGAGCGCAAACTAGCGCCGATAGGAAAACAATTAGACGCAAAATTATTATTGACCCACGCTCTACCCAGATAGGAGAGCGCATGGATGCCGCACAGAGCAAGATGCTCTCGCTCCACCCAGATAGGGGAGTCGATGAATTAAGTGCGAGGTACGATTAATTTGACCGCAAATGCAGCTGTCAATCTATCATGCCAAGTCGAGACTCATTTATTACATATATAACAAAGGCGACCGGATAGGCAAAGTACAAACACAAAAACAAACAACAACTACAAAGCAAATACATGTTTATTAAGCCCAATTTGGCCTGACCAGCATGGCTGGCGCAGCCACGACGGACAGTGTGCTCTGGGGCTGGTTGTGGGACGTGGGCGTGGACGGTAGGACCGTGCCTTTGCTCCTCTCCTTCGGGGGAGGAACTCCATACTTAATCCTAACTCGCCTGTGCCACCTCCACTGCCCCCCCACGTTTCCAGTTTCCATTCAGCTCCTGCTGCGTCTGTGCGCTGTCCCCTAAACCGATCCTACCCTAACCCTAACCCTAACCTAACCCCAAACCCTAACCCTAACCCTAACCCCAACCCTAACCCTAACCCTAACCCAAATCCCTCCCTGACTCCCAATATGAAAAAAATTTCAACCTGTAAGTCAAAAATTGAAAATAAGAAGTCAAAAATTTGAACATAAACACAAAATTGGATATAAACTAAAAAGTGGTTGGAAGTAAATATTTACACTATCAAAAAAACAATACTTACCTGATACAAACCTGAAAAAAGGAAACATAAACACAAAATTGGATATAAACTAAAATCCCAATATGAAAAAAATTTCAACCTGTAAGTCAAAAATTGAAAATAAGAAGTCAAAAATTTGAACATAAACACAAAATTGGATATAAACTAAAAAGTGGTTGGAAGTAAATATTTACACTATCAAAAAACAATACTTACCTGATACAAACCTGAAAAAAGGAAACATAAACACAAAATTGAATATAAACTAAAAAATGGTTGGAAGTAAATAATTACATTATCAAAAAACAATACTTACCTGATACAAACCTAAAAAAAAGGAAACACAGTTATTACTTACCTATGCCGAGATCACATATTCACGCCCAATCGGTACCTGCAAGAAAAGAAACAGAAATACACAAGAGCGAAAAAAACAACAAGTTAATAAGCTAAAATAAGTAAATGGGAAATTATCCGGTACGAAACGCAAATTGCTGACATGAAACTATATAAGGACCGCTCCAAGCAGGAAACTCAGTCTCGATGCGGCCATGAAGGAGGAAACAGCTCCACGTGCAATAAAACTAAATTTAGCTGCAATTCCCGTGTGCCAGACCTGAGGAAGGCACAAAAGATGCCGAAACGTTGTCGATGGCCACACGGAGGAAATAAAAGGGAGCGCAAACTAGCGCCGATAGGAAAACAATTAGACGCAAAATTATTATTGACCCACGCTCTACCCAGATAGGAGAGCGCATGGATGCCGCACAGAGCAAGATGCTCTCGCTCCACCCAGATAGGGGAGTCGATGAATTAAGTGCGAGGTACGATTAATTTGACCGCAAATGCAGCTGTCAATCTATCATGCCAAGTCGAGACTCATTTATTACATATATAACAAAGGCGACCGGATAGGCAAAGTACAAACACAAAAACAAACAACAACTACAAAGCAAATACATGTTTATTAAGCCCAATTTGGCCTGACCAGCATGGCTGGCGCAGCCACGACGGACAGTGTGCTCTGGGGCTGGTTGTGGGACGTGGGCGTGGACGGTAGGACCGTGCCTTTGCTCCTCTCCTTCGGGGGAGGAACTCCATACTTAATCCTAACTCGCCTGTGCCACCTCCACTGCCCCCCCACGTTTCCAGTTTCCATTCAGCTCCTGCTGCGTCTGTGCGCTGTCCCCTAAACCGATCCTACCCTAACCCTAACCCTAACCTAACCCCAAACCCTAACCCTAACCCTAACCCCAACCCTAACCCTAACCCTAACCCAAATCCCTCCCTGACTCCCAATATGAAAAAAATTTCAACCTGTAAGTCAAAAATTGAAAATAAGAAGTCAAAAATTTGAACATAAACACAAAATTGGATATAAACTAAAAAGTGGTTGGAAGTAAATATTTACACTATCAAAAAAACAATACTTACCTGATACAAACCTGAAAAAAGGAAACATAAACACAAAATTGGATATAAACTAAAATCCCAATATGAAAAAAATTTCAACCTGTAAGTCAAAAATTGAAAATAAGAAGTCAAAAATTTGAACATAAACACAAAATTGGATATAAACTAAAAAGTGGTTGGAAGTAAATATTTACACTATCAAAAAACAATACTTACCTGATACAAACCTGAAAAAAGGAAACATAAACACAAAATTGAATATAAACTAAAAAATGGTTGGAAGTAAATAATTACATTATCAAAAAACAATACTTACCTGATACAAACCTAAAAAAAAGGAAACACAGTTATTACTTACCTATGCCGAGATCACATATTCACGCCCAATCGGTACCTGCAAGAAAAGAAACAGAAATACACAAGAGCGAAAAAAACAACAAGTTAATAAGCTAAAATAAGTAAATGGGAAATTATCCGGTACGAAACGCAAATTGCTGACATGAAACTATATAAGGACCGCTCCAAGCAGGAAACTCAGTCTCGATGCGGCCATGAAGGAGGAAACAGCTCCACGTGCAATAAAACTAAATTTAGCTGCAATTCCCGTGTGCCAGACCTGAGGAAGGCACAAAAGATGCCGAAACGTTGTCGATGGCCACACGGAGGAAATAAAAGGGAGCGCAAACTAGCGCCGATAGGAAAACAATTAGACGCAAAATTATTATTGACCCACGCTCTACCCAGATAGGAGAGCGCATGGATGCCGCACAGAGCAAGATGCTCTCGCTCCACCCAGATAGGGGAGTCGATGAATTAAGTGCGAGGTACGATTAATTTGACCGCAAATGCAGCTGTCAATCTATCATGCCAAGTCGAGACTCATTTATTACATATATAACAAAGGCGACCGGATAGGCAAAGTACAAACACAAAAACAAACAACAACTACAAAGCAAATACATGTTTATTAAGCCCAATTTGGCCTGACCAGCATGGCTGGCGCAGCCACGACGGACAGTGTGCTCTGGGGCTGGTTGTGGGACGTGGGCGTGGACGGTAGGACCGTGCCTTTGCTCCTCTCCTTCGGGGGAGGAACTCCATACTTAATCCTAACTCGCCTGTGCCACCTCCACTGCCCCCCCACGTTTCCAGTTTCCATTCAGCTCCTGCTGCGTCTGTGCGCTGTCCCCTAAACCGATCCTACCCTAACCCTAACCCTAACCTAACCCCAAACCCTAACCCTAACCCTAACCCCAACCCTAACCCTAACCCTAACCCAAATCCCTCCCTGACTCCCAATATGAAAAAAATTTCAACCTGTAAGTCAAAAATTGAAAATAAGAAGTCAAAAATTTGAACATAAACACAAAATTGGATATAAACTAAAAAGTGGTTGGAAGTAAATATTTACACTATCAAAAAAACAATACTTACCTGATACAAACCTGAAAAAAGGAAACATAAACACAAAATTGGATATAAACTAAAATCCCAATATGAAAAAAATTTCAACCTGTAAGTCAAAAATTGAAAATAAGAAGTCAAAAATTTGAACATAAACACAAAATTGGATATAAACTAAAAAGTGGTTGGAAGTAAATATTTACACTATCAAAAAACAATACTTACCTGATACAAACCTGAAAAAAGGAAACATAAACACAAAATTGAATATAAACTAAAAAATGGTTGGAAGTAAATAATTACATTATCAAAAAACAATACTTACCTGATACAAACCTAAAAAAAAGGAAACACAGTTATTACTTACCTATGCCGAGATCACATATTCACGCCCAATCGGTACCTGCAAGAAAAGAAACAGAAATACACAAGAGCGAAAAAAACAACAAGTTAATAAGCTAAAATAAGTAAATGGGAAATTATCCGGTACGAAACGCAAATTGCTGACATGAAACTATATAAGGACCGCTCCAAGCAGGAAACTCAGTCTCGATGCGGCCATGAAGGAGGAAACAGCTCCACGTGCAATAAAACTAAATTTAGCTGCAAATCCCGTGTGCCAGACCTGAGGAAGGCACAAAAGATGCCGAAACGTTGTCGATGGCCACACGGAGGAAATAAAAGGGAGCGCAAACTAGCGCCGATAGGAAAACAATTAGACGCAAAATTATTATTGACCCACGCTCTACCCAGATAGGAGAGCGCATGGATGCCGCACAGAGCAAGATGCTCTCGCTCCACCCAGATAGGGGAGTCGATGAATTAAGTGCGAGGTACGATTAATTTGACCGCAAATGCAGCTGTCAATCTATCATGCCAAGTCGAGACTCATTTATTACATATATAACAAAGGCGACCGGATAGGCAAAGTACAAACACAAAAACAAACAACAACTACAAAGCAAATACATGTTTATTAAGCCCAATTTGGCCTGACCAGCATGGCTGGCGCAGCCACGACGGACAGTGTGCTCTGGGGCTGGTTGTGGGACGTGGGCGTGGACGGTAGGACCGTGCCTTTGCTCCTCTCCTTCGGGGGAGGAACTCCATACTTAATCCTAACCCTAACCCTAACCCTAACCCTAACCCATAATACTTACCCAAAACAAAAAAATATACTTACCTATTCCGGAGATCACAAATCCACGCCCAATCGGTGCCTGCAAGAAAACAAGTTACCATGTTAAAGAAACAAGCGCAAATCGCTGGCTCCGCCCACTTGGAGGAGTGTATATAAGCACCGTTCGGAGCAGGAGCTCTCAGTCTCGATGCGGCCGTGGAAGGGGAAGCAGCTCCCCATGTGATGAAACTAAACTAAATTTAGATGCAATTCCTGTGTGCCAGACCTGAAGAAGGCACAAAAGGTGCCGAAACGTTGTCGATGGCCACACAGATGAACAAAATTTAGCGCAAAATGACGCCGGTACAAAACCAATTGGAAACAAATAGTAATTTACCCACGCTCTACCCAAATAGGAGAGCGCATGGATGCCGCACAGAGCAAGATGCTCTCGCTCCACCCAGATAGGGGAGTCGATGAATTAGGTGCGAGGTACGAATATTTAGTTGAACGCAAGCGCAGCTGTCAATCTTACATGCCAAATCGAGACTCACTTATTAATTATATAACAAAGGCGACCGGATAGGTAAAGTGCAATCAAGAAACAAACTTACAATAAGCACAAACACGTGTTCAAGGTCACAAACGATCTTTATTAAGCCCTAATTGGTCCTGGCCAGCATGGCGGGTGCGGCCGCAACGGGCAGGATGCTCTGGAGCTGGTTGTGGGGTGCGGGCCAGGATGGTAGGACCGTGCCTTTGTCCCTCTCCTTCGGGGGAGGAACTCTTTACCTAACCCTAACCCTAACCCTAACCCTAACCCTAACCCTAACCCTAACCCTAACCCTAACCCTAACCCAAATCCCTCCCTGACTCCCAATATGAAAAAAATTTCAACCTGTAAGTCAAAAATTGAAAATAAGAAGTCAAAAATTTGAACATAAACACAAAATTGGATATAAACTAAAAAGTGGTTGGAAGTAAATATTTACACTATCAAAAAAACAATACTTACCTGATACAAACCTGAAAAAAGGAAACATAAACACAAAATTGGATATAAACTAAAATCCCAATATGAAAAAAATTTCAACCTGTAAGTCAAAAATTGAAAATAAGAAGTCAAAAATTTGAACATAAACACAAAATTGGATATAAACTAAAAAGTGGTTGGAAGTAAATATTTACACTATCAAAAAACAATACTTACCTGATACAAACCTGAAAAAAGGAAACATAAACACAAAATTGAATATAAACTAAAAAATGGTTGGAAGTAAATAATTACATTATCAAAAAACAATACTTACCTGATACAAACCTAAAAAAAAGGAAACACAGTTATTACTTACCTATGCCGAGATCGCATATTCACGCCCAATCGGTACCTGCAAGAAAAGAAACAGAAATACACAAGAGCGAAAAAAACAACAAGTTAATAAGCTAAAATAAGTAAATGGGAAATTATCCGGTACGAAACGCAAATTGCTGACATGAAACTATATAAGGACCGCTCCAAGCAGGAAACTCAGTCTCGATGCGGCCATGAAGGAGGAAACAGCTCCACGTGCAATAAAACTAAATTTAGCTGCAATTCCCGTGTGCCAGACCTGAGGAAGGCACAAAAGATGCCGAAACGTTGTCGATGGCCACACGGAGGAAATAAAAGGGAGCGCAAACTAGCGCCGATAGGAAAACAATTAGACGCAAAATTATTATTGACCCACGCTCTACCCAGATAGGAGAGCGCATGGATGCCGCACAGAGCAAGATGCTCTCGCTCCACCCAGATAGGGGAGTCGATTAATTAAGTGCGAGGTACGATTAATTTGACCGCAAATGCAGCTGTCAATCTATCATGCCAAGTCGAGACTCATTTATTACATATATAACAAAGGCGACCGGATAGGCAAAGTACAAACACAAAAACAAACAACAACTACAAAGCAAATACATGTTTATTAAGCCCAATTTGGCCTGACCAGCATGGCTGGCGCAGCCACGACGGACAGTGTGCTCTGGGGCTGGTTGTGGGACGTGGGCGTGGACGGTAGGACCGTGCCTTTGCTCCTCTCCTTCGGGGGAGGAACTCCATACTTAATCCTAACTCGCCTGTGCCACCTCCACTGCCCCCCCACGTTTCCAGTTTCCATTCAGCTCCTGCTGCGTCTGTGTGCTGTCCCCTAAACCGATCCTACCCTAACCCTAACCCTAACCTAACCCCAAACCCTAACCCTAACCCTAACCCTAACCCTAACCCTAACCCAAATCCCTCCCTGACTCCCAATATGAAAAAAATTTCAACCTGTAAGTCAAAAATTGAAAATAAGAAGTCAAAAATTTGAACATAAACACAAAATTGGATATAAACTAAAAAGTGGTTGGAAGTAAATATTTACACTATCAAAAAAACAATACTTACCTGATACAAACCTGAAAAAAGGAAACATAAACACAAAATTGGATATAAACTAAAATCCCAATATGAAAAAAATTTCAACCTGTAAGTCAAAAATTGAAAATAAGAAGTCAAAAATTTGAACATAAACACAAAATTGGATATAAACTAAAAAGTGGTTGGAAGTAAATATTTACACTATCAAAAAACAATACTTACCTGATACAAACCTGAAAAAAGGAAACATAAACACAAAATTGAATATAAACTAAAAAATGGTTGGAAGTAAATAATTACATTATCAAAAAACAATACTTACCTGATACAAACCTAAAAAAAAGGAAACACAGTTATTACTTACCTATGCCGAGATCACATATTCACGCCCAATCGGTACCTGCAAGAAAAGAAACAGAAATACACAAGAGCGAAAAAAACAACAAGTTAATAAGCTAAAATAAGTAAATGGGAAATTATCCGGTACGAAACGCAAATTGCTGACATGAAACTATATAAGGACCGCTCCAAGCAGGAAACTCAGTCTCGATGCGGCCATGAAGGAGGAAACAGCTCCACGTGCAATAAAACTAAATTTAGCTGCAATTCCCGTGTGCCAGACCTGAGGAAGGCACAAAAGATGCCGAAACGTTGTCGATGGCCACACGGAGGAAATAAAAGGGAGCGCAAACTAGCGCCGATAGGAAAACAATTAGACGCAAAATTATTATTGACCCACGCTCTACCCAGATAGGAGAGCGCATGGATGCCGCACAGAGCAAGATGCTCTCGCTCCACCCAGATAGGGGAGTCGATTAATTAAGTGCGAGGTACGATTAATTTGACCGCAAATGCAGCTGTCAATCTATCATGCCAAGTCGAGACTCATTTATTACATATATAACAAAGGCGACCGGATAGGCAAAGTACAAACACAAAAACAAACAACAACTACAAAGCAAATACATGTTTATTAAGCCCAATTTGGCCTGACCAGCATGGCTGGCGCAGCCACGACGGACAGTGTGCTCTGGGGCTGGTTGTGGGACGTGGGCGTGGACGGTAGGACCGTGCCTTTGCTCCTCTCCTTCGGGGGAGGAACTCCATACTTAACCCTAACCCTAACCCTAACCCTAACCCTAACCCTAACCCTAACCCCTAACCCTAACCCTAACCCTAACCCTAACCCTAACCCCTAACCCCTAACCCTAACCCTAACCCTAACCCTAACCCTAACCCTAACCCTAACCCCAACCCTAACCCTAACCCTAACCCTAACCCTAACCCTAACCCTAACCCTAACCCCTAACCCTAACCCCTAACCCTAACCCTAACCCCCTAACCCTAACCCCTAACCCCTAACCCTAACCCCCTAACCCCCTAACCCTAACCCCCTAACCCCTAACCCTAACCCTAACCCCTAACCCTAACCCTAACCCCCTAACCCTAACCCTAACCCCCTAACCCTAACCCTAACCCCCTAACCCTAACCCTAACCCCCTAACCCTAACCCCCTAACCCTAACCCTAACCCTAACCCTAACCCCCTAACCCCCTAACCCTAACCCTAACCCTAACCCTAACCCTAACCCTAACCCTTTACCTATCCGTGGTCTCCCTCTCTCAATCTCTCTCTCTCTCTCTCTCTCTCTCTCTCTCTCTCTCTCTCTTTCTTTGTCTCTCTCTCTCTCTCGTTCTCTCGTTCTCTCGTTCTCTCTCGTTCTCTCTCCCTCTCTCTTGCTCTCTCGCTCTCTCTCTCTCTTTCTTTCTTTCTCTCTAACCCTAACCCTAACCTCTCTCTCGCTCTCTCTTGCTCTCTCGCTCTCTCGTTTTTTCTCTCTCGCTTTCTCTCTCTCCCGCTCGCGCTCTCTCTCTCTCTTTCTCTCTAACCCTAACCCTGACCCTAACCTCTCTCTCTCTCTCTTGCTCTCTCGCTCTCTCGTTTTCTCTCTCTTTTTTTCTCTCTCTCCCTCTCTCTCTCGCTCTCTCTCTCTCTCTTTCTCTCTAACCCTAACCCTGACCCTAATCCTAACCCTAACCTCTCTCTCTCTCTCTCTCTCTCTCTCTCTCTCGCTCTCTCTCTTGCTCTCTCGTTCCCTCGTTTTTTCTCTCTCTTTTTCTCTCTCTCTCGCTCTCTCTCTCTCTCTTTTGCCCTCTCTCTCTCTCTCTCGCTCTGGCTCTCGCTCTCTCGTTCTCTTTTTTTCTCTCTCGCTTTCTCTCTCCCTCTCTGTCTCTCGCTCTCTCGCTTTCTCTCTCTCTCTCTCTCTCTCTTCCTTTTTTTTAATTTTGACCAAAATAAAAAAGGAAAGTCTAAACTTTAATCAGACTCTTTTTTTTAACTCGAACAAAATTCTAAGCGCGTTTTCTTTCCAGACTAAAAGAGACGATAGAGGACGGGAGAGTACACATGAGGGCGCCATAGACACATAAAATGGCTGTCTGGCAAACAGGGCTTAGTTGGATAGAATCACTAATTGGTTATTATTATCTTTTAAATGTAGAAATAAATAAGTGGGGAAAACGCTAATAGATAGTATTAAATTGTTTTTTAACATTTTGTTTGATTTTGATGTTGGGGTGGATATTGTAATAAATACGCTTGGGGACAGTTGGTTGCCATGACAATGGAAGCGTCATCACGGATACTTCCGGCTTGGCTAACGTTTACTAGCCACTTGACGCGCACGGCTATTTCGTTTTAATTGCGCGGTTTTATTATTGTGGGGGGCGAGTGGATTTACGGACAATAGTGACCGGGTAGTGCGAGTTAACAATAGCAATCGAAATGTATTCTGTTATTATCACTGGGATGGGTAATTTTAATAATATTTTCGATTAACGGGGTTCACTACGACATTTTGCAGGGGTTATAGGTACTTCCGGGTTGCTAGTGCGAGGGTACTTCCGGGTTGCTAATGTTCACGACGTTGGCGCCGGTACGCCAAAAAAGAAAAGAGAAGAAGAAGGAGGAAGAGCGATTTCGTCCTAAATATGCGATCTTATTAATGTTAGCAATTGAATTTACGGATAAATGGGACCGGTTAATACATTTGAATAATACCAATGACCTTAATGGAAGTTTATTCGCTTTTTAACACTTTGTGGTATGAGTTTTCCGGCTTGCTAATGCTATATAGCCGCGATTTGCGTTAATCGATTTATTTCAAATAGGTTGTTGCGAATTAAATTTGCGGTTGCAGGGGAACAGTTAACACAATTAAACGGCACAAATGTGTTTTATCTAACTTTATTTAGTGCTTATTACATTGTTAGATAGGTTTAGGGACGGGATTGGTTGACGAGCCGCCGTGACACTTCGCAAAGGCTCATGGGAATTTGACAGTGACACCGTGAACCAAGAAAGTGGCGCTGGGAATGACAATCTCCTAAGGTAAGAATTTTCCGATTGATGAATGTCAGTTAAACGGATGATACAAACACAGTCCCTTTGATAAAATAATATTAATTACGTGGATATAATGGTTTAAAGGGTTTTACATCACAACTGGACTACAGGCAGACCTCCAATTATGCTGATAAACTTGTCCAGAAACTTAAATGAAATAATATAACATCGAGTTAAATACAAACATACGTAATGATGGTTTAAATTCAATGAATCAATAAATTAAAAGAGGCAAAGACTGACCTATTGATCTTTTCTGTCTGCGTTAAAGCTGGACAGTTGACTTGACAAATAACTGTAATTTTAATTGACTAGGTAGACACACACCGGGGCTCGATCAACCCCGGCGGGGCCTCCCTTGGGCGAGGGTGTCTGGTGATAATGGCCGAAACACTCTGTGACCCCAAGGTCCACTACTGATGACGTGTCTACGAAATTCTGACGCTCAAATTACCCACAACAAGGACGACTTAATGGGACCCCTTCTAAAGAAAGCTGTTGGTTGAATATAAAAACAAGATATTAGGTCAAAAATACTTCAAAGTTAATAGACATAATATAATCCAAGGGTAGGACTTTGGGTTGCTTTCTTCTCTCACTTTTCACTATTTTTCCATCTTGTCGGCCGAAGACCTGGGTAGCGCCTCAGCTACTCGGGGGAGGTTCTGGTTGAGGTGCATTCTCACTTCGCCGTCCTTCGTACCCATTCCAGGATTTATGCGACTCCGGTACGGCGAGGTTTACTGAAGGAGACATGCGCCGGCCTGTGCCTTCCGCTGCCTTCTATCTAACCAACTGGGTCGGCGGACCCTTTGGGGAATGTGTAGCGAGATAACCTTATAAACCTAACCCTAACCCTAACCCTAACCCTGACCCTGACCCTGACCCTGACCCTGACCCTGACCCTGACCCTAACCCTAACCCTAACCCTAACCCTAACCCTAACCGATGAATGAAGGTTGAAAGCAATTTAAATTATGACTTTGTATAAATACTAGATATTAACAGAACATCTACTGCGCAAAATGGGCAGAGTTTACTTGTTTGAGAAGGAGTGGCTTATTCAAAACTAAGATTTATGTAATCTGTTTGTTCCCAGGCAAAATTGGATGTGATGCAATTCCAAATTTCACCACATGATGGTGCCCAATTTTGACTTCATAGGACATATTAAACACTTAGCTTGTTATTATGTTCAAGGTAATCAGATTTGTTTATCATTCTAATGGCCTCTTCAAAACTATTCTGGATTACTACTTTGGATCTATTCTACATTACTTGGCAACAACATACTCTGTAACAGATTAGGCAGTATAATCATATCTGTTAACTTGAGAGTGCCCACACTCAATCTACTTATCGTGATGTGTTAAATCAATTACTGTTAGACATTATTTGTCTGATAATCTACCAAATCTTTGAATTGAAGAATTTGTGATTTAATTAATAGCTTGTTCAGGGTAATCAGACTTGTATATAATTCTAATGGCCTTCTTTTGAAAACTATTCTGAATTACAACTTTGGATCTTATATTACTTTGCAACAATCTACTCCGTGACAGATTAGGCAGTATAATCACATATGTTAACTTCAGTGCCCACACTGTATTTATTTATGGTTATTTGTTAAATCAAGTACTGTTAGACATGAAATAGGAAGTGTTTAACATAAATGTTATGGCTACTCACCATTGTAGCTCGCTCCTGGTCAATGATACGAGCCTCTTCTTGCAGTGGAAAACTTGCAGCCAACAAACACCGTGGAACCTAAAGGAATGAAATTAAACATTAACATTTCGCCTCGACCAATTTTCACACGTACAACGCAACGCGGCTACACTTCTGCTATTACAAACGTAAATCTCCTTAAACACAATGAGTGTTACTTACCGTGTACGCTCTAGACGGTCCAGTTGCAAGCAGAAAATAAAGATATTTCTGTTGATAATCGTCGCTGCTCAGTGGCTCACGGCCATCGCGCCAACAGATTTGAATTTTGGCGGAGGTTCGGGCAATTACGTCATATCCGCGGCATTTGACTGCGACGTAATACCCGCTTATCTGAAACGGCAGTTAAAAGTAGAGTTACATCAAGTTTTCTTGGAACCTAAACGAATGAAAGAAAACTATCATTTGGCCACAACCAACATTCACAGATACAACACAACGTGCGGGGTTGAGGTTAAAGATTGAGTGAAGGGCCCTCGTTTTAAACTACTGTTTTGAAAAGGAGTGGGAACAAGTAAGACGTATTTAATTTATTTAATGGGAAGTAGTAAGACTTATTAAATTTATTTAATCTACTTTTCTTCCCAGGCAAAATTTGATGTGCTGCAATTCCAAATTTCCAAAGTGAATGAAGGAATGAAGTCCTTTAAATTATGATTTTGTATAAATACTAGGCATTAACACAAAATCGACGGCACAAAATGGGCAGACTTTACTTGTTTGAAAAGGACTGGTTACAAGACAGACTTTTTTAATTTATTTAATGGGAAGAAGACTTATTTAGTTTAATTGATCTATTTTTGTTCCCTGCCAAAATTCGATTTGCTGCAATTCCAAATTTCCAAAGTGAATGAAGGAAAGAAGTCGTTTAAATTATGATTTTGTTTAAATACTAGGCATAGTCACAAAATCTACGGCACAAAATGGGCAGACTTTACTTGTTTGAAGAGGACTGGTTACAAGACAGACTTTTCTGATTTATTTAATGGGAAGAGGACTTATTTAGTTTATTTAATCTATTTTTGTTCCCTGGCAAAATTGGATTTGCTGAAATTGTATTTTGCCAAATCTCGATTTGAGACCTGATAGGAAGTATTAAACGCTTAGTTAAATCAATACAAGTTGGTAAGAAGAGCGAGTAATGTTGGTTGAACCGATGAA
The DNA here is from genome assembly GCF_059516105.1 of Syngnathus floridae. NCBI lineage: Eukaryota > Metazoa > Chordata > Actinopteri > Syngnathiformes > Syngnathidae > Syngnathus > Syngnathus floridae. Next base: position 33,360 of record NW_028284163.1, on the reverse strand, counting down.
TGAAGGTTGAAAGCAATTTAAATTATGACTTTGTATAAATACTAGATATTAACAGAACATCTACTGCGCAAAATGGGCAGAGTTTACTTGTTTGAGAAGGAGTGGCTTATTCAAAACTAAGATTTATGTAATCTGTTTGTTCCCAGGCAAAATTGGATGTGATGCAATTCCAAATTTCACCACATGATGGTGCCCAATTTTGACTTCATAGGACATATTAAACACTTAGCTTGTTATTATGTTCAAGGTAATCAGATTTGTTTATCATTCTAATGGCCTCTTCAAAACTATTCTGGATTACTACTTTGGATCTATTCTACATTACTTGGCAACAACATACTCTGTAACAGATTAGGCAGTATAATCACATAGGTTAACTTGAGAGTGCCCACACTCAATCTACTTATCGTGATGTGTTAAATCAATTACTGTTAGACATTATTTGTCTGATAATCTACCAAATCTTTGAATTGAAGAATTTGTGATTTAATTAATAGCTTGTTCGGGGTAATCAGACTTGTATATAATTCTAATGGCCTTCTTTTGAAAACTATTCTGAATTACAACTTTGGATCTTATATTACTTTGCAACAATCTACTCGGTGACAGATTAGGCAGTATAATCACATATGTTAACTTCAGTGCCCACACTGTATTTATTTATGGTTATTTGTTAAATCAAGTACTGTTAGACATGAAATAGGAAGTGTTTAACATAAATGTTATGGCTACTCACCATTGTAGCTCGCTCCTGGTCAATGATATGAGCCTCTTCTTGCAGTGGAAAACTTGCAGCCAACAAACACCGTGGAACCTAAAGGAATGAAATTAAACATTAACATTTCGCCCGGACCAACATTCACACGTACAACGCAACGCGGCTACACTTCTGCTATTACAAACGTAAATCTCCTTAAACACAACGAGTGTTACTTACCGTGTACGCTCTAGGCAAAATTGGATGTGATGCAATTCCAAATCTATCTGAAACGGCAGTTAAAAGTAGAGTTACATCAAGTTTTCTTTTTTAATCAACACAATCATTTACAACCGTTGACCAGAAAGAATCGTCGAAATTCGACGTCCCCCACAAACGCCACGCTCACTCGCTTTTCAGGGCAACAAAAGTACTTCTTTTTAAAAACGATGAGTTGTACTTACCGTGTACGCTCTGGACGGTCCAGTTGCAAGCAGAAAATAAAAATATTTCTCTTGTTAGTCGTATGTTACCATCCGCTGTGTCTTTGTCAACATCGCCGCCATTTTCCTACTTCCTGCTGCGAGCCACGCCCACGGATTTAAATTTGGGCGGAAGCTCTTTCCATTGGCGTCGTTTTCGCGTATAGCAAATCCGATTGGTTGGGAAGGGGGCACGGTTATGCAGCCGAGGAGTCCTGTGATCGGTGGGATGTAAAGTAGGCGTCGACGTCACGTCCGCGTCACGTGACCACGACGTGGCAGACGTCAAATAGCAACCGCTGTTTTGTTTAGTAGACTTACAGTTGTTATGCATTGACATAATGGCGCACACACCAAATAGATTTAAATAAATTAAATAATTCTTCTGCCCACTCTCTTTTAAACAAGTTAACTCTCCCCGCGGATTTGAATTCCGGCGAAAGTTACGCCCATCGACGTCACGTATGTCACGTGACCACGACGTGGCAGATGTCATATAGCAACCGCTGTTTTGTTTAGTAGATTTACAGTTGTTATGCATTGGCATAATGGTGTGCACTCAAAATAGATTTAAATAAATTAAATATTTCTTCTGCCTACTCCCTTTTAAACAAGTTAACTCTGCCCACGTCCATTGACGTCTTGTCTGCGTCACGTGACCACGACGTAGCGACGTCATATAGTAACCGCTGTTTTGACCAGTAGACTTAGTTATTATGCGTTGACATAATGGCGCACTGGTTAGCATGGCCACCTCTTAAGCATGATGATGCGGGTTCGACGCCTGATCAATGTTAGCATGGAGTGAGCTGAAGTGCATGGCGCTGAAGATTTGAATCTTTGAAATGCGCTGAGGTCTGACATATCAGGCAGAATGGTTTGCCATCACGTTCAACAAAAAATAGAAACTTTCCCACTCTGATTAAAACGTCCTGTGTTCATCTACGTATTTTTGTTTTGCTGTGCATCTTTTCCCTGCCATTTCGAGAGCCCAATTGACACTCATAGTTTAAAGAAATGTGTTTGCCCATCCTACTTTGTGGAATTTCACCACATGCGCTTTTGACCAAAATACCAAATTGAACTCAAGTGAAGCCAACACGCACAACCCCCCCCCCCCCCCCCCCCACACACACACACACACAAATGTTGATATGAACATAAAAGAGCCGCATGCGGTTCGGGAGTTGCGGCTTGGCCAAACCTGTACTATACAACTTTATTTGTATAAAATTTTCACAACAGCTGTCACACAAACAAAGCGGGAAAAACCGAAGACGTGCGTGTTCCGCCCACGCTGGATTTATTTGCACCTTTGAAAAGACACCGTATTGCCGCAGATGTGGCAAAGAGTACTTTTGGGCATCTGAGACGGAAGGATGTCCAAAGCATCACGTCACCTGCTCTGGTAGGCATGGTGGTGGGACGTTGAGGTCAACCGCTTTGGGGTTGGCTGACTCTTTGATCGCAGGATGCCACACACTTGAAGACAGAAGCAGAAAAGCAGAGCTAAATGCAAAATGTACTCACCGGTGACTCCAATTTTTTTCCCCCCTGAAGAAACAGCTGGACGGGTGGCCCCGGCTGGCCAGTGGGACTCTTGTTATTCTGACCCTTTTTAGTGCGCGTTTGGGGCAACAACCGTTTTTTGTGGCGCTCTCTTCTGGTTCAAAAGTGCCCTGCATGTGAATTTGCTTTTCCTGCCTTCTGATTGGATGAGCGCCGGTGTGACGCGGTGCCTCTGTCACCGTGGCGGGGGGTATACGTTGGCATCGGAGCGTCTGCCAACGTCTGAGACCGGCTGGCAGTGTATCGGAGGTGTCGAGTGCGGTGCCGCTGGAGCTCACTCACCAGCTGGTGTTAGGGCCACAGAATGAAGGCCAAGGAGAAGAATAGAAAGAGAAACAGAAACTTCTCCTCCAATTGTTTGATTTGTCTCTTCTGAGCTTCGATGAATTCTTTCAGCTCTTTGTTCCTCTAGGACGGACAAATGGAAAGTGGCATTCAAAAGCCAGTAAGCGTGCAAGTAAGTGCCGGGCTGGCTTTGGGCCCTTACCTGTTGCGCGCTGTGCAGCAGATCCATTCTCTCTTGGAGGATGCAAGCGTCGCGCTCCCTCAACTCGCACATCAGGGCTCGCTTCCATTGGTCCACGGCGCTCCTAAGCTCTTCTCTCTGATCCGCCGTCAGCACGTCATTCACGCCAGCGTGGCTGGCTTTTTCGCCGTCCGTGGCGGGGCAGTCCCGCTGCGGTAGCGCCTCGTACAACATGGCCTCCAGCTCCAGGATCCTCTGGGCCGCAATCCTCGTCCATCAGTGGTCCGGCGGGAGATTTGAGGGCGGCTTACCTTATGAGCCTGGTCCATGGAACACTTCCTGAAGTCCAACTCTTCATCCAGGTAGCCCTTCTGCTTGCAGAACATATCCTAGCACAGCTCAAGGTCAGAATTGTTGGGGCACATTGCCGGAGTTCCCCTTGGCTGATGTCGCGTGTCTGTCTACCTTCTCACTTTCAATGTCCAACATCTTCTGTTGAAGTGCTGACTTGGTCACTTTGATGTATTCTAACCACTGAGGAAAGGCTGCTGTCACATAAGCAGAATGCGAGAGCGTGCGTGGACGTGCGCGTTACCTTCTCGGCTAGGGTGAGAAGGGTCCTGGCGTGAATCACGACCACCTGCTCCTCGTTGGTGAGATTCTGCAAGAGCCCAAAGGCACAGCGTCAACAAGCTTCTTTCAGCGCAAAGCCTTCCAAAAGTCACATTTGAGCCGCCGAGTCTCGTGGAGTGCGAACATAAGGAGTTCGACATACACTTACGGCGTTATAGCCCAGGATGTCCAGCTTCTTCATCAGATCACTGATGACGATGTCCGGGGGAAAGGCGCAAGGAGCAATGTAAGGTGTTCTGGGACCTCGGGTTAAGGTTAGGGTTGCGAGGGACGCCTTACGTACGCTCACGCCCTCGGCCTCGCAGTAGATCTGCAAAGGGCTGAGGCCGTCTGGGAAACGGACTTGCAGAAACTTCAAGACGGGGGAGCGCCACTCCCTCTCCTGAAAGGCAGAGGCATGCATCCGTCCGTCCGTCCGTCCGTCCGTCACATCTCTGGCCTCAACACGCTTGTGCGAGTCTTCCCACCTCCAGCTCCAGGATGCGGAACTCAAGCAGTTCGTTTTGGTCTCGGATATCCTGGATGTGCTCTTTCAGACGCGCTTCTTCCGCCTCCATCCGCCTGACCTGAAAAGACAGTCAGACCTCATCTGCGGGGCTTCCCGACAGGTGTGACGCCAAGCGACTCCGCCCAGCGCCTTTCTTTCCGTCACCTTTTCGGCCAACTGCTGATTGCTCTGACGCAGCAGCTGCTTCTCCTCCACCCACTTGACATTCTAGAAGAGACAAACGCGTGGACAGCTTTGGAATGTTGTGTCATTTTCATCCACAAATTCTTTGGTTGACTGGAAAATGACATTTGCTTTTCTCCGCATTTTCCCAGCCACGTTCGGGGGGGGGGGGGGGGGGGGGGGTTGGTCCAGTAATGCCAGACGGATGAGTGACTGAAGAATGTAGCTATTTTGTCTGAGAAAAAGGTGTGCTCATTGATGAGCTTACCTGTCCTTGTTGCTTCAGCGCTGACTCCAGATCTGCTACTCTGCTTTGATAGTGACCCATTTCTACCATCAGCTTTTCTCTGGTCTGAAAGGAGGAGGAGGGAGGCTCCTCCTCCTCCTTTCAGACCAGAGAACACCCGAGGCTGGGTGAGAACGGGGAGGCTGCGACCCGGCCGGGGGTTGCGGGAAGGGGCGCCACCTTGATCTCCTTCTCGGCGTCGTAGTCCCCTTTCGCTGGTCTGGGCTAGCAGAGCGTAGGCTCGTTGCAGCGCTTGATATTCTTGCGTCAGCTGGCGGTAGCGAAGCTCCGCCTCTTCATGCACACACCAATGCAACACAGCACTAGTACCAGAATCAGTCAGACCGGCGACAAAGCACCCGCGACGCAAAGACGAGTCCGATTCCAGGCTGAAGAGGAATGTTTGGTGTCAATACGCTGGCAGAAATGGCGGGCTACCTCTTCGGGTTCCGTGTCGGGGGTTCTGTCGGTGTGAAAAGACAAGGACGATCCGTCCGAGTCCACCAACACGTCTTCGTCGTAGCCGTAAAATGTTTCGATGACCTGCGGGCGCGGAAGCGAACATCTCTCTGAACAAACTGAAGCGACACCTCACGATGAATCGACGAGAGGAACGATAGCGAGAAAAAGGCCATTTCATCTTGCGCAACACCAAGCAGCCGCAAACAAACAGACTCACCTTGCAGGACCTCACGCTTTGTTCCTCCTCAGAGATTCTCGACGTCGGTATCGTAGCAGCAAATCTCTCTCCTGTCGACACAAATAATCCGCCTTTGAGATTCTTTGGATGCAAAGGGAACGAACGGCTCCGGCGCAGAAACAAACGCGACTCACAATGACATTTCTGACATGAGCTCCTGTCTCCAGAGCCTGAAAAACACGTCACCGGCGATGATTGGAGGGACGCTCGTCTTTTCCAAAAGTGACAACTACAGAGTGTGTCAGGGTTTTCCAGATTATCTTTATCGTATCATTGTGTTGCTTTGACTTTGACTGCGACCTGTAATAAATAATATTATTTATCCCTTATTTATCCCTATCGCTTATCCCTTCCTACACAAAGTCGTAAAACACCCCTTGCTATGTTTTGACTAGAGGTCAAGGGCTTCCTCTATTCAATCCACTCTTACACCCACCCTGTTTCTCTTAATTAAAATGCTCGTGCAGGAGCCGAGAGTCAGACTTCATTCGTACAACGGATGGACTCTCCACCTGCAGGTGTCCAAAAGAACTTACTTGTCTCCCGTGTGGTTCTTGCAAAATAAGTTGGAGCGAGCGCAACTCTAACAGGGTGCATTTTGCCACTAGCTGCCTACGGACAATGACGTCGCGCTCGCGGCTCATGGTTGACGGGCTGAGCAGCCGGGCAAGTCCGTCGTTTTCAGCGCACAGCGAGTGGCAAAGGCGCTGACAAAACGGGAGCTTTGAGCTGCTGAAAACGGCAAAACAAGTCTAAAGCGTGTTCAAACGCGTGCGCACAATGCTCCTGCTTGAAAGGTCGGAATTTAAGGGGCCAATTTTTTGGATGGCGGCCGCCGGCCAAGCTTTGGACGGAAAAGGTTTCCTGGCGACAGCGAGCGCGGCGCTGCCGTACGTGCACCGAGTCGCCTGCCTGAAGACCTTGGACAAGTCGTCGATGATGTGCCGCTGCTCCACAACTTGAAGGAACTCCATTTCACCGTCCTGCTGGCCGCAACCGCGGTCCAGGTCATTGAGCGAACTAGGCCTTCTCTGTGGAACACAAATGCAGTGGACTCTGTTGGCACGCCGCCGTTGTCCGCGTCGACTTACCAAGCTTGCCATCTCCTCGTTCTCCTGGGTGACAAAGCGCACTTTGTTTTCAAGGCGACACAGCACCAGCGAGAGTTCTTCATTCTTCCTGCTCAGGCGTTTGTTTTTGTACAGGAGTGGCAGAAACTGGCTTTCTGTTTCTCTCAGTCGCTTTAGCTGCAAGCATGAAGTGCGGGATGTGAAAGACGCACAACACGCGGGCCAGAACGTATCCATTCCTTTTGCATCGGTTTGAACGGAATCGTGGCTTTGGCTCCCAATAAAAGACATCTACCAGGCAACCGACTCGCCGCGCCGCTCAACTAATAAGCAAGCGCAATGGGTGCCTCGCTGGATGGCGCGCATCAAACGTAGCGCAAACCTTCAAGCGTGCCGTCAATAAATTACCAGTTCATTGCGCTCTTCAGAAAGCAGGGCGTTTCGATCCTCCAGTTTCCTGATGACTGCGCTGAGCTCAGCGATTTTCAGATGAAACCGTCGCGTGTCCCGATCCTCCTGAGACTGAAAACGCCCCGCAACACACACACACAAGCACTCGTTCAAAGTTCAAAACTGTTTTTGTGCTACCTTCCTCCAGCAACGAACTAAGTCATGCGTACTGCAAGTGTGTGATGAGGTGGCTTACGCAATGAAGAGGATTGCTAGTAGCGGCGTTGACCCCACTTCCAGGGTAGTTTAGGCCCGCCCTTTGGGAATCCCTCAGGGCAGCGATCTGCTGCTCGGCAGCCTGAGTCTGCAGCTGAAGGCGGTGGACGTGGCCGGCCCCAGGGCTTCATCCAAAACACTAACCGCTCTGTCTTTCAGCTTGATCTCATCCGTCTGGATGTACAAACGGGGAGCGCTCAGGCAGGCGGGCAAACTCATTTGCCAGAATTGTGACAAAAACAAAGAGAGCAACCGGCCAATTTTTTTCTTGAATCGACTAGAACACCTTTGCTGTGACAAAAGCGAAGCGAGCAACCGGACATTTTCTTCTTGTGAAATAGAATAGAATAGAATGCCTTAGGTGTCATTGCACTGCAGGTATACAACGAAATTGGGAACATAGCCACGCACCGCGCATCTGATCAGTCCTACCAGTCGGCGGATCTCCCTCTCGCAGTCTCTCTTGGTTCGGCTCAGCTCCTCCCGATGCTGGTGATGAGCCGATCGGAGCTCGGCCGCTCGGGACTGCCAGGCCTGCTGGGCCGCTGCCAGGGCTTCTTCCGCGCTCCTGGTGGAGGCGACACCGCTCGGTCTCCCGACACCGCCGCGTCTCCTCCACCTCCGCCAGCAAAGCGCCCCCCCTCCTCACCTGAGCAGACATTGCGCCACACCGGGCCGTTGAGACCGCAACGGAGCGCCGTGACGCTTACTGGGGACAAGCTACACAATACGGTAGCGGCCGCATCGAAGCCCGACGTGGCGTGCGGATAGTCAGACACGGATAGAGCGGATCACCTTGTCCATGGAGCCGTCCCTCAGGCTGAGGACCAAGGCATTCAGTCGCTGGATCTCTCCATCTTTGATTTTGATCACTCTCATCAGCTCCATTTCATGCTGCCGCAGTAATGTCTCCCTGGTAATGGCTAACTCTTTCTGCTTCTCCTCATGGAGTTTGCTTTTGAGTTCCGTCATGGCGGCGGTGGCACGGTGGTGCTCCGCCCGCAGGTCCTGACTTCTCTCTCTCTCCAGACAGCTGACCTGACATGACTTAGACTTAGACTTAGACAAACTTTATTGTCATCTTGTCTGCACATGGTGCATACAAAACGAAATTCCGTTGCATACGTCTTACAACAAAGTAGTGATATTGCAGTTGAATAGAAGTAACATATCCTATGAAAATATATATATATACATATATACTATATATATATATATATATATATATATTAAAAATAAGTATAAAGTGCAGCAGTGATAATTATGCAATAGTGCAAGTAGGCAAAACAGTATTCAAGAGTGTGCAGAGGAATGCTAAACCATGTATTAAACTTCTATTTAAAGGGTTTATACAAGTTCAGTAAAGTTGGTAGTGCGAGATAGTGCAAGATAGAGGTCCGTAGTGTCATAAAGTACAGTTCTGTGAATGTGTGATGCAGAGTTCAGTTTAGAGCTCAACAGTTCTAGTGTTCAACAGTCTGATGACAGCAGGGAAAAAGCTGTTGCAGAACCTGGTGGACCTGCAGCGGATGCTGCAAACCTCTTCCCAGAGGGCAGCAGGGAGAACAGTCCATGGTGGGGGTGTGATGGGTCATTGATGATGTTACGGGCACGGGACATGCAGCGCTGAGATGAAATGTCCTGAATGGAGGGAAGAGGAGCCCCTATGATCCTCTCTGCTGTCCTCACCACTCTCCTCACGTTCTTCCAATCGGAGGCGGTGCAGCCTCCACACCACACAGAGAGACAGCTTGTCAGAATGCTCTCTATGGTGCTCCTGTAGAACGTCCTCATGATGGGTGGGGGCAGGTGGGCTCTCCTCATCCTCCGCAGGAAGTACAAGCGCTTCTGTGCCCTCTTGACCAGTGCCGTAGTGTTCATAGTCCAGGTGAGGTCTTCTGTGATGTGGACCCCCAGGAATTTGGTGGTGCTGACCACCTCCACAGCTGAGCTGTTGATGATCAGTGGAGCGTGGTGAGGCTGTTTTTTCCTGAAGTCGACGATGATCTCCTTCATCTTCTCCTCATTCAGGATCAGGCTGTTTTCTCTGCACCAGCCCACCAGCTGCTCCACCTCCTCTCTGTAGTCCAGGTCGTTGTTGTCTCTGATGAGCCCCACCACCGTTGTGTCGTCTGCTGACTTCACGATGTGATTGGTGGTGAACCTGAGGACGCAGTCGTGTGTCATCAGGGTGCACAGCAGGGGGCTCAGGACGCAGCCCTGAAGGGAGCCTGTGCTGAGGGTGATGACATCAGAGGTGTTCTGTCCGACCCGGACTGACTGAGGTCTGTTGGTGAGGAAGTCTAGCAGCCAGTTGCGAAGGGGGGTGTTGAAGCCCAGGTGTTCCAATTTTCCTACCAGATGCTGTGGGATGATGGTGTTAAACGCTGAGCTGAAGTCCAGGAACAGCCTCCGCACATGGGTGTTCTTCTCCTCCAGGTGAGCCAGGCTCAGGTGAAGAACGGAGGAGATGGCGTCCTGAGTGGAGCGGTTTTGCCGGTCGGCAAACTGGAACGGGTCAAATAATAGGGGGAGTCTGGAAACGATGTGACCTTTAAGCAGCCTTTCGAAGCACTTCATCATAACCGGAGTCAGTGCAACAGGCCGGTAATCATTAAATGAGGTGATTTGAGGTTTCTTCGGCACCGGAATGATGGAGGCAGTCTTAAAGCACGCCGGCACTGTGGCTTGGCCCAGCGAGGTGTTAAAAATGTCTGTGATGACCCCAGCCAGATGACTTGCACATTCCCTGAACACACGCCCAGGAATGTTGTCGGGGCCAGGGGCCTTACAGGGGTTGACTCTCCTCAGGGTCTTCAACACATCGGCGGAGTCAAGGCAGAGTACCTCCTCTTCCTGATGGGGGACAGTTTTAACTGCTGGAGTGCCGTTTAGTGCCTCGAACCTCCCAAAGAAGTTATTTAGACCATTTAGAAAGTCAGCATCAACTACACCCACCGGGGGGGGGGAGGGTGAGTTGTAGTCTGTAATCGCCCGTATGCCTTGCCACATACTCCTGATGTTTTTGACGTCGTGGAAACGATCCTGAAATTTTCGACTGCGGTCTCGCTTCGCTATCCTGATGGCACGGTTCAAGTTGGCTCTCGCTGTCCTCAGTGTCTCCTTGTCGCCAGACTTGAAGGCAGAATTCCGCGCTCGTAGCGTTTGACGTACCTCCTCAGTCATCCAGGGTCGTTGGTTGCCCCGGGTGATGATATTCTTAGTGGTGCTGACGTCCTCGGTGCATTTGTTGATGTAGGCTGACACAGTCATGGCACACGCATGTCTAATCTACATCGGGAAAACTGGGAGGGAGGGAGGCAGGCAGGGAGGCAGGCAGGGAGGCAGGCAGGGAGGCAGGCAGTGTCTGTCTGTTGAGGTTTTCACCTTGTTCTTCTCCTGCTGAAGTTCTAACTGGACGTCCATCAGTTTGGTTCTCAGCTCGTCATTGGCGGCCTGAAGGGCGTCCGTTCGCTCCGCCTTGGCCCGCCCTGCCGGAGCTCGTTTGGACATCTCTTACTCGAGTCTCGCCCGGTCGTCAGTCAGAGATCACAACATTTGTACCTGGAGAGCACAAACGCAGCGCTGTTTTCCACTGGCTTCGAACTCAACTTCAATCGGTACCGTAACTTACAACATCATAAACATAGAACTAGCTTGACTTATTCATTGAATAAATGCATTTGGTTCTTCAAAACTGCATCACGCAACATAGCGTGACCGAGACGGCCGTTATCCACCTGCGTGAAGTTATTTGGTGAAATGAATGAGATGTTTAAGACACCATCGTTCTGTCTCTATGTAGATGAAGGTAAATAATCGATTGCTGAAGGTCCAAAGGTGTTGTGATAAACAAATAAACATATTAGTGATTAGTGACATATTTGTGATAAACATATTAGGCAGGATAATCACATATGTTAACGTGACTGCCCACACTGTATTTATTTATGGTTATTTGTTAAATCGAGTACTGTTAGACATGAAATAGGAAGTGTTTAACATAAATGGAAGACGAAAGGGGTACTCACCATTGTAGCTCCTGCTGGTCAATGATACGAGCCTCTTCTTGCAGTGGAAAACATACAGCCAACAAACACCGTGGAACCTAAAGGAATGAAATTAAACATTAACATTTAGCCTCAACCAACATTCACAGATACAACGCAACGCAAACTACACAAACGTAAATCTTTTTAAACACAATGAGTTGTACTTACCGTGTACGCTCTAGACGGTCCACTTGCAAGCGGAAAATAAAGATATTTCTGTTGATAATCGTCGTGTTTGTATCCGGTGTCTCGCTCAAGGCCATTGCGCCCACAGATTTGAATTTTGGCGAGAGTTCAGCCTATTGACGTCATTTCCGCGGTGTAATACCCGCATATCTGAAACGGCAAAGTTAAGAGTAGAGTTAAATAAAGTTTTTAGTCAACGCAATAATTTACAACCGTTGACCAGTCGAAATAATCGTCGAAATTTGGCGTCTGTGGCTGGAAGCAGACGCCGAGTTCGACATTCCTCCCAAACGCCACACTCCCTCGCTTTTCAGGGCTAAAAAAAAACAGTTGTAATTACCTTGTACGCTCTAGACGGTCAAGTTGCAAGCTGAAAACAAAAATATTTGCCTTGTTAGTCATCGTGTTACTAACAGCTGTGTCTTGTTTGCCAGAACTGCCGCTTTCCTACTTCCTGTTGCAAGCCACGCCCACGGATTATAATTTTGCCGTGAGTTCCGCCTATTGACGTCATGTCCGCGTCACATGACTGCGACGTAATATTATCTAAAACTGTTTGTGCGGTATTGTGTTGTTCTGTGCGGTATTGTGTTATTCTGTGCGGCGTCGTGTTGTTCTGTGCGGCGTCGTGTTGTTCAGTGCGACGTCGTGTTGTTCAGTGCGGCATGGTGTTGTTCAGTGCGGCATGGTGTTGTTCAGTGCGGCATGGTGTTGTTCAGTGCGGCATAATGTTGTTCAGTGCGGCATAATGTTGTTCAGTGCGGCATGGTGTTGTTCAGTGCGGCATGGTGTTGTTCAGTGCGGCATGGTGTTGTTCAGTGCGGCATAGTGTTGTTCAGTGCGCCATAATGTTGTTCAGTGCGGCATGGTGTTGTTCAGTGCGGGATGGTGTTGTTCAGTGCGGGATGGTGTTGTTCAGTGCGGCACGGTGTTGTTCAATGCGGCATGGTGTTGTTCAGTGCGGGATGGTGTTGTTCAGTGCGGCATGGTGTTGTTCAGTGCGGCATAATGTTGTTCAGTGCGGCATGGTGTTGTTCAGTGCGGCATGGTGTTGTTCAGTGCGGCATGGTGTTGTTCAGTGCGGCATGGTGTTGTTCAGTGCGGAATGGTGTTGTTCAGTGCGGCATGGTGTTGTTCAGTCCGGGATGGTGTTGTTCAATGCGGGATCGTGTTGTTCAGTGCGGGGTGGTGTTGTTCAGTGCGGGATGGTGTTGTTCAGTGCGGCATGGTGTTGTTCAATGCGGCATGGTGTTGTTCAGTGCGGGATGGTGTTGTTCATTGCGGCATGGTGTTGTTCAGTGCGGCATGGTGTTGTTCAGTGCGGCATGGTGTTGTTCAGTGCGGCATGGTGTTGTTCAGTGCGGCATAATGTTGTTCAGTGCGGCATGGTGTTGTTCAGTGTGGAAAGGTGTTGTTCAGTGCAGGATGGTGTTGTTCAGTGCGGCATGGTGTTGTTCAATGCAGGATCGTGTTGTTCAGTGCAGCATAATGTTGTTCAGTGCAGCATGGTGTTGTTCAGTGCGGCATGGTGTTGTTCAATGCGGCATGGTGTTGTTCACTGCGGGATGGTGTTGTTCAATGCGGGATCGTGTTGTTCAGTGCGGCATAATGTTGTTCAGTGCAGCATGGTGTTGTTCAGTGCGGCATGGTGTTGTTCAGTGCGACATAATGTTGTTTAGTGCGGCATAATGTTGTTCAGTGCGGCATAATGTTGTTCAGTGCGGCATGGTGTTGTTCAGTGCGGCATGGTGTTGTTCAGTGCGGCATGGTGTTGTTCAGTGCAGGATGGTGTTGTTCAGTGCGGCATGGTGTTGTTCAATGCGGCATGGTGTTGTTCAGTGCGGGATGGTGTTGTTCAGTGCAGGATGGTGTTGTTCAGTGCGGCATGGTGTTGTTCAGTGCGGAATGGTGTTGTTCAGTGCGGCATGGTGTTGTTCAGTGCGGCATGGTGTTGTTCAGTGCAGGATGGTGTTGTTCAATGCGGGATCGTGTTGTTCAGTGCGGCATGGTGTTGTTCAGTGCGGCATGGTGTTGTTCAGTGCGGCATGGTGTTGTTCAGTGCGGCATGGTGTTGTTCAGTGCGGCATGGTGTTGTTCAGTGCGGCATGGTGTTGTTCAGTGCGGCATAATGTTGTCCAGTGCGCCATAATGTTGTTCAGTGCGGGATGGTGTTGTTTAGTGCGGGATGGTGTTGTTCAGTGCAGGATGGTGTTGTTCAGTGCGGCATGGTGTTGTTCAATGCGGCATGGTGTTGTTCAGTGCGGGATGGTGTTGTTCAGTGCGGCATGGTGTTGTTCAGTGCGGCATAATGTTGTTCAGTGCGGCATGGTGTTGTTCAGTGCGGCATGGTGTTGTTCAGTGCGGCATGGTGTTGTTCAGTGCGGCATGGTGTTGTTCAGTGCGGAATGGTGTTGTTCAGTGCGGCATGGTGTTGTTCAGTGCGGGATGGTGTTGTTCAATGCGGGATCGTGTTGTTCAGTGCGGGGTGGTGTTGTTCAGTGCAGGATGGTGTTGTTCAGTGCAGGATGGTGTTGTTCAGTGCGGCATGGTGTTGTTCAGTGCAGGATCGTGTTGTTCAGTGCAGCATAATGTTGTTCAGTGCAGCATGGTGTTGTTCAGTGCGGCATGGTGTTGTTCAATGCGGCATGGTGTTGTTCAGTGCGGGATGGTGTTGTTCAGTGCGGCATGGTGTTTTTCAGTGCGGCATAATGTTGTTCAGTGCGGCATGGTGTTGTTCAGTGCGGCATGGTGTTGTTCAGTGCAGGATGGTGTTGTTCAGTGCGGCATGGTGTTGTTCAATGCAGGATCGTGTTGTTCAGTGCAGCATAATGTTGTTCAGTGCAGCATGGTGTTGTTCAGTGCGGCATGGTGTTGTTCAATGCGGCATGGTGTTGTTCAGTGCGGGATGGTGTTGTTCAGTGCGGCATGGTGTTTTTCAGTGCGGCATAATGTTGTTCAGTGCGGCATGGTGTTGTTCAGTGCGGCATGGTGTTGTTCAGTGCGACATAATGTTGTTCAGTGCGGCATAATGTTGTTCAGTGCGGCATGGTGTTGTTCAGTGCGGCATGGTGTTGTTCAGTGCGGCATGGTGTTGTTCAGTGCGGCATGGTGTTGTTCAGTGCAGGATGGTGTTGTTCAGTGCAGGATGGTGTTGTTCAATGCAGCATGGTGTTGTTCAGTGCGGGATGGTGTTGTTCAGTGCAGGATGGTGTTGTGCAGTGCGGCATGGTGTTGTTCAGTGCGGAATGGTGTTGTTCAGTGCGGCATGGTGTTGTTCAGTGCGGCATGGTGTTGTTCAGTGCAGGATGGTGTTGTTCAATGCGGGATGGTGTTCAGTGCGGGATGGTGTTGTTCAGTGCAGGATGGTGTTGTTCAGTGCGGCATGGTGTTGTTCAATGCGGCATGGTGTTGTTCAGTGCGGCATGGTGTTGTTCAATGCGGCATGGTGTTGTTCGGTGCGGCATGGTGTTGTTCAGTGCGGCATGGTGTTGTTCAGTGCGGCATGGTGTTGTTCAGTGCAGCGTAATGTTGTTCAGTGCGGCATGGTGTTGTTCAGTGCGGAATGGTGTTGTTCAGTGCGGCATGGTGTTGTTCAGTGCAGGATGGTGTTGTTCAGTGCGGCATGGTGTTGCTCAGTGCGGCATGGTGTTGCTCAGTGCGGCATGGTGTTGTTCAGTGCGGGATGGTGTTGTTCATTGCGGCATGGTGTTGTTCAGTGCGGCATGGTGTTGTTCAGTGCGGCATGGTGTTGTTCAGTGCGGCATAATGTTGTTCAGTGCGCCATAATGTTGTTCAGTGCGGCATGGTGTTGTTCAGTGCGGGATGGTGTTGTTCAGTGCAGGATGGTGTTGTTCAGTGCGGCATGGTGTTGTTCAGTGCGGCATGGTGTTGTTCAGTGCGGCATAATGTTGTTCAGTGCGGCATAATGTTGTTCAGTGCGGGATGGTGTTGTTCATTGCGGCATGGTGTTGTTCAGTGCGGCATGGTGTTGTTCAGTGCGGCATGGTGTTGTTCAGTGCGGGATGGTGTTGTTCAGTGCAGGATGGTGTTGTTCAGTGCGGCATGGTGTTGTTCAGTGCGGCATGGTGTTGTTCATTTCGGCATAATGTTGTTCAGTGCGGCATAATGTTGTTTAGTGCGGCATGGTGTTGTTCAGTGCGGGATGGTGTTGTTCAGTGCGTTATAATGTTGTTCAGTGCGGCATGGTGTTGTTCAGTGCGGCATGGTGTTGTTCAGTGCGGCATGTTGTTGTTCAGTGCGGCATAATGTTGTTCAGTGCGGCATAATGTTGTTCAGTGCGGCATGGTGTTGTTCAGTGCGGGATGGTGTTGTTCAGTGCGGGATGGTGTTGTTCAGTGCGGCATGGTGTTCAATGCGGAATGGTGTTGTTCAGTGCAGGATGGTGTTGTTCAGTGCGGCATGGTGTTGTTCAGTGCGGCATAATGTTGTTCAGTGCGGCATGGTGTTGTTCAGTGCGGCATGGTGTTGTTCAGTGCGGCATGGTGTTGTTCAGTGCGGCATCATGTTGTTCAGTGCGGCATGGTGTTGTTCAGTGCGGCATGGTGTTGTTCAGTGCGGCATAATGTTCAGTGCGGCATAATGTTGTTCAGTGCGGCATGGTGTTGTTCAGTGCGGGATGGTGTTGTTCAGTGCAGGATGGTGTTGTTCAGTGCGGCATGGTGTTCAGTGCGGGATGGTGTCTTTCAGTGCGGCATGGTGTCGTTCAGTGCGGCATGGTGTCTTTCAGTGCGGCATGGTGTCGTTCAGTGAGGCATGGTGTATTTCAGTGCGGCATGGTGTTGTTTAGTGCGGCATGGTGTTGTTCAGTGCGGGATGGTGTTGTTCAGTGTGGCATGGTGTTCAGTGCGGCATGGTGTTGTTCAGTGCGGTATCGTGTTGTTCAGTGCGGTATCGTGTTTCTCAGTGCGGTATCGTGTTGTTCAGTGCAGTATCGTTGTGTTGTTCGTATTGTGTTTAACACTTAGCCTCTAACACTTAGCCTCTAACACTTAGCCTCTAGCATCTAGAAGGTAAATAAATAGGAAGGAAGGACTCACCGGTGACGTCTTCGCCCACGTCCAAGCGTTGTACTTTGTATTTTCATCCTTCTGACAGTGGAAAACATAGCCAACAAACACCGTGGAACCTAAACGAATGAAAGAAAACTATCATTTGGCCACAACCAACATTCACAGATACAACACAATGTGACGTGCGGGGTTGAGGTTAAAGGTTGAGTGAAGGGCCCTCGTTTTAAACTACTTTTTTGAAAAGGATTGGGAACAAGTAAGACGTATTTAATTTATTTAATGGGAAGTAGTAAGAGCTATTGAATTTAATCTATGTATTATATTCTATTGTATTGTATTCTGTTGTATTCTTTTGGATTGTATTCACACTAACCCCACTAAAACTTCAGCCCACAAAAACTCGCCTCTGGCGCCTAGCCTCTGGCACTTAGCCTCTAACACTTAGCCTTTAACACTTAGCCTTTAACACTTAGCCTTTAACACTTAGCCTAGAAGGTGAATAAATAGGGTTAAAGGTTGAGTGAAGGGACCTCGTTTTAAACTACTTTTTTGTAAAGGAGTGGGAACAAGTAAGACGTATTTAATTTATTTTATGGGAAGTAGTAAGACTTATTAAATTTATTTAATCTACTTTTCTTCCCAGGCAAAATTTGATGTGCTGCAATTCCAAATTTCCAAAGTGAATGAAGGAATGAAGTCCTTTAAATTATGATTTTGTATAAATACTAGGCATTAACACAAAATCGACGGCACAAAATGGGCAGACTTTACTTGTTTGAAAAGGACTGGTTACAAGACAGACTTTTTTAATTTATTTAATGGGAAGAAGACTTATTTAGTTTAATTGATCTATTTTTGTTCCCTGGCAAAATTCGATTTGCTGCAATTCCAAATTTCCAAAGTGAATGAAGGAAAGAAGTCGTTTAAATTATGATTTTGTTTAAATACTAGGCATAGACACAAAATCTACGGCACAAAATGGGCAGACTTTACTTGTTTGAAGAGGACTGGTTACAAGACAGACTTTTCTGATTTATTTAATGGGAAGAGGACTTATTTAGTTTATTTAATCTATTTTTGTTCCCTGGCAAAATTGGATTTGCTGAAATTGTATTTTGCCAAATCTCGATTTGAGACCTGATAGGAAGTATTAAACGCTTAGTTAAATCAATACAAGTTGGTAAGAAGAGCGAGTAATGTTGGTTGAACCGATGAATGAAGGTTGAAAGCAATTTAAATTATGACTTTGTATAAATACTAGATATTAACAGAACATCTACTGCGCAAAATGGGCAGAGTTTACTTGTTTGAGAAGGAGTGGCTTATTCAAAACTAAGATTTATGTAATCTGTTTGTTCCCAGGCAAAATTGGATGTGATGCAATTCCAAATTTCACCACATGATGGTGCCCAATTTTGACTTCATAGGACATATTAAACACTTAGCTTGTTATTATGTTCAAGGTAATCAGATTTGTTTATCATTCTAATGGCCTCTTCAAAACTATTCTGGATTACTACTTTGGATCTATTCTACATTACTTGGCAACAACATACTCTGTAACAGATTAGGCAGTATAATCACATATGTTAACTTGAGAGTGCCCACACTCAATCTACTTATCGTGATGTGTTAAATCAATTACTGTTAGACATTATTTGTCTGATAATCTACCAAATCTTTGAATTGAAGAATTTGTGATTTAATTAATAGCTTGTTCGGGGTAATCAGACTTGTATATAATTCTAATGGCCTTCTTTTGAAAACTATTCTGAATTACAACTTTGGATCTTATATTACTTTGCAACAATCTACTCGGTGACAGATTAGGCAGTATAATCACATATGTTAACTTCAGTGCCCACACTGTATTTATTTATGGTTATTTGTTAAATCAAGTACTGTTAGACATGAAATAGGAAGTGTTTAACATAAATGTTATGGCTACTCACCATTGTAGCTCGCTCCTGGTCAATGATACGAGCCTCTTCTTGCAGTGGAAAACTTGCAGCCAACAAACACCGTGGAACCTAAAGGAATGAAATTAAACATTAACATTTCGCCTCGACCAATTTTCACACGTACAACGCAACGCGGCTACACTTCTGCTATTACAAACGTAAATCTCCTTAAACACAATGAGTGTTACTTACCGTGTACGCTCTAGACGGTCCAGTTGCAAGCAGAAAATAAAGATATTTCTGTTGATAATCGTCGCTGCTCAGTGGCTCACGGCCATCGCGCCAACAGATTTGAATTTTGGCGGAGGTTCGGGCAATTACGTCATATCCACGGCACATGACTGCGACGTAATACCCGCTTATCTGAAACGGCAGTTAAAAGTAGAGTTACATCAAGTTTTCTTGGAACCTAAACGAATGAAAGAAAACTATCATTTGGCCACAACCAACATTCACAGATACAACACAACGTGCGGGGTTGGGGTTAAAGATTGAGTGAAGGGCCCTCGTTTTAAACTACTGTTTTGAAAAGGAGTGGGAACAAGTAAGACGTATTTAATTTATTTAATGGGAAGTAGTAAGACTTATTAAATTTATTTAATCTACTTTTCTTCCCAGGCAAAATTTGATGTGCTGCAATTCCAAATTTCCAAAGTGAATGAAGGAATGAAGTCCTTTAAATTATGATTTTGTATAAATACTAGGCATTAACACAAAATCGACGGCACAAAATGGGCAGACTTTACTTGTTTGAAAAGGACTGGTTACAAGACAGACTTTTTTAATTTATTTAATGGGAAGAAGACTTATTTAGTTTAATTGATCTATTTTTGTTCCCTGCCAAAATTCGATTTGCTGCAATTCCAAATTTCCAAAGTGAATGAAGGAAAGAAGTCGTTTAAATTATGATTTTGTTTAAATACTAGGCATAGACACAAAATCTACGGCACAAAATGGGCAGACTTTACTTGTTTGAAGAGGACTGGTTACAAGACAGACTTTTCTGATTTATTTAATGGGAAGAGGACTTATTTAGTTTATTTAATCTATTTTTGTTCCCTGGCAAAATTGGATTTGCTGAAATTGTATTTTGCCAAATCTCGATTTGAGACCTGATAGGAAGTATTAAACGCTTAGTTAAATCAATACAAGTTGGTAATAAGAGCGAGTAATGTTGGTTGAACCGATGAATGAAGGTTGAAAGCAATTTAAATTATGACTTTGTATAAATACTAGATATTAACAGAACATCTACTGCGCAAAATGGGCAGAGTTTACTTGTTTGAGAAGGAGTGGCTTATTCAAAACTAAGATTTATGTAATCTGTTTGTTCCCAGGCAAAATTGGATGTGATGCAATTCCAAATTTCACCACATGATGGTGCCCAATTTTGACTTCATAGGACATATTAAACACTTAGCTTGTTATTATGTTCAAGGTAATCAGATTTGTTTATCATTCTAATGGCCTCTTCAAAACTATTCTGGATTACTACTTTGGATCTATTCTACATTACTTGGCAACAACATACTCTGTAACAGATTAGGCAGTATAATCACATATGTTAACTTGAGAGTGCCCACACTCAATCTACTTATCGTGATGTGTTAAATCAATTACTGTTAGACATTATTTGTCTGATAATCTACCAAATCTTTGAATTGAAGAATTTGTGATTTAATTAATAGCTTGTTCAGGGTAATCAGACTTGTATATAATTCTAATGGCCTTCTTTTGAAAACTATTCTGAATTACAACTTTGGATCTTATATTACTTTGCAACAATCTACTCCGTGACAGATTAGGCAGTATAATCACATATGTTAACTTCAGTGCCCACACTGTATTTATTTATGGTTATTTGTTAAATCAAGTACTGTTAGACATGAAATAGGAAGTGTTTAACATAAATGTTATGGCTACTCACCATTGTAGCTCGCTCCTGGTCAATGATACGAGCCTCTTCTTGCAGTGGAAAACTTGCAGCCAACAAACACCGTGGAACCTAAAGGAATGAAATTAAACATTAACATTTCGCCTCGACCAATTTTCACACGTACAACGCAACGCGGCTACACTTCTGCTATTACAAACGTAAATCTCCTTAAACACAATGAGTGTTACTTACCGTGTACGCTCTAGACGGTCCAGTTGCAAGCAGAAAATAAAGATATTTCTGTTGATAATCGTCGCTGCTCAGTGGCTCACGGCCATCGCGCCAACAGATTTGAATTTTGGCGGAGGTTCGGGCAATTACGTCATATCCGCGGCATTTGACTGCGACGTAATACCCGCTTATCTGAAACGGCAGTTAAAAGTAGAGTTACATCAAGTTTTCTTGGAACCTAAACGAATGAAAGAAAACTATCATTTGGCCACAACCAACATTCACAGATACAACACAACGTGCGGGGTTGAGGTTAAAGATTGAGTGAAGGGCCCTCGTTTTAAACTACTGTTTTGAAAAGGAGTGGGAACAAGTAAGACGTATTTAATTTATTTAATGGGAAGTAGTAAGACTTATTAAATTTATTTAATCTACTTTTCTTCCCAGGCAAAATTTGATGTGCTGCAATTCCAAATTTCCAAAGTGAATGAAGGAATGAAGTCCTTTAAATTATGATTTTGTATAAATACTAGGCATTAACACAAAATCGACGGCACAAAATGGGCAGACTTTACTTGTTTGAAAAGGACTGGTTACAAGACAGACTTTTTTAATTTATTTAATGGGAAGAAGACTTATTTAGTTTAATTGATCTATTTTTGTTCCCTGCCAAAATTCGATTTGCTGCAATTCCAAATTTCCAAAGTGAATGAAGGAAAGAAGTCGTTTAAATTATGATTTTGTTTAAATACTAGGCATAGTCACAAAATCTACGGCACAAAATGGGCAGACTTTACTTGTTTGAAGAGGACTGGTTACAAGACAGACTTTTCTGATTTATTTAATGGGAAGAGGACTTATTTAGTTTATTTAATCTATTTTTGTTCCCTGGCAAAATTGGATTTGCTGAAATTGTATTTTGCCAAATCTCGATTTGAGACCTGATAGGAAGTATTAAACGCTTAGTTAAATCAATACAAGTTGGTAAGAAGAGCGAGTAATGTTGGTTGAACCGATGAATGAAGGTTGAAAGCAATTTAAATTATGACTTTGTATAAATACTAGATATTAACAGAACATCTACTGCGCAAAATGGGCAGAGTTTACTTGTTTGAGAAGGAGTGGCTTATTCAAAACTAAGATTTATGTAATCTGTTTGTTCCCAGGCAAAATTGGATGTGATGCAATTCCAAATTTCACCACATGATGGTGCCCAATTTTGACTTCATAGGACATATTAAACACTTAGCTTGTTATTATGTTCAAGGTAATCAGATTTGTTTATCATTCTAATGGCCTCTTCAAAACTATTCTGGATTACTACTTTGGATCTATTCTACATTACTTGGCAACAACATACTCTGTAACAGATTAGGCAGTATAATCACATAGGTTAACTTGAGAGTGCCCACACTCAATCTACTTATCGTGATGTGTTAAATCAATTACTGTTAGACATTATTTGTCTGATAATCTACCAAATCTTTGAATTGAAGAATTTGTGATTTAATTAATAGCTTGTTCGGGGTAATCAGACTTGTATATAATTCTAATGGCCTTCTTTTGAAAACTATTCTGAATTACAACTTTGGATCTTATATTACTTTGCAACAATCTACTCGGTGACAGATTAGGCAGTATAATCACATATGTTAACTTCAGTGCCCACACTGTATTTATTTATGGTTATTTGTTAAATCAAGTACTGTTAGACATGAAATAGGAAGTGTTTAACATAAATGTTATGGCTACTCACCATTGTAGCTCGCTCCTGGTCAATGATATGAGCCTCTTCTTGCAGTGGAAAACTTGCAGCCAACAAACACCGTGGAACCTAAAGGAATGAAATTAAACATTAACATTTCGCCCGGACCAACATTCACACGTACAACGCAACGCGGCTACACTTCTGCTATTACAAACGTAAATCTCCTTAAACACAACGAGTGTTACTTACCGTGTACGCTCTAGGCAAAATTGGATGTGATGCAATTCCAAATCTATCTGAAACGGCAGTTAAAAGTAGAGTTACATCAAGTTTTCTTTTTTAATCAACACAATCATTTACAACCGTTGACCAGAAAGAATCGTCGAAATTCGACGTCCCCCACAAACGCCACGCTCACTCGCTTTTCAGGGCAACAAAAGTACTTCTTTTTAAAAACGATGAGTTGTACTTACCGTGTACGCTCTGGACGGTCCAGTTGCAAGCAGAAAATAAAAATATTTCTCTTGTTAGTCGTATGTTACCATCCGCTGTGTCTTTGTCAACATCGCCGCCATTTTCCTACTTCCTGCTGCGAGCCACGCCCACGGATTTAAATTTGGGCGGAAGCTCTTTCCATTGGCGTCGTTTTCGCGTATAGCAAATCCGATTGGTTGGGAAGGGGGCACGGTTATGCAGCCGAGGAGTCCTGTGATCGGTGGGATGTAAAGTAGGCGTCGACGTCACGTCCGCGTCACGTGACCACGACGTGGCAGACGTCAAATAGCAACCGCTGTTTTGTTTAGTAGACTTACAGTTGTTATGCATTGACATAATGGCGCACACACCAAATAGATTTAAATAAATTAAATAATTCTTCTGCCCACTCTCTTTTAAACAAGTTAACTCTCCCCGCGGATTTGAATTCCGGCGAAAGTTACGCCCATCGACGTCACGTATGTCACGTGACCACGACGTGGCAGATGTCATATAGCAACCGCTGTTTTGTTTAGTAGATTTACAGTTGTTATGCATTGGCATAATGGTGTGCACTCAAAATAGATTTAAATAAATTAAATATTTCTTCTGCCTACTCCCTTTTAAACAAGTTAACTCTGCCCACGTCCATTGACGTCTTGTCTGCGTCACGTGACCACGACGTAGCGACGTCATATAGTAACCGCTGTTTTGACCAGTAGACTTAGTTATTATGCGTTGACATAATGGCGCACTGGTTAGCATGGCCACCTCTTAAGCATGATGATGCGGGTTCGACGCCTGATCAATGTTAGCATGGAGTGAGCTGAAGTGCATGGCGCTGAAGATTTGAATCTTTGAAATGCGCTGAGGTCTGACATATCAGGCAGAATGGTTTGCCATCACGTTCAACAAAAAATAGAAACTTTCCCACTCTGATTAAAACGTCCTGTGTTCATCTACGTATTTTTGTTTTGCTGTGCATCTTTTCCCTGCCATTTCGAGAGCCCAATTGACACTCATAGTTTAAAGAAATGTGTTTGCCCATCCTACTTTGTGGAATTTCACCACATGCGCTTTTGACCAAAATACCAAATTGAACTCAAGTGAAGCCAACACGCACAACCCCCCCCCCCCCCCCCCCCACACACACACACACACAAATGTTGATATGAACATAAAAGAGCCGCATGCGGTTCGGGAGTTGCGGCTTGGCCAAACCTGTACTATACAACTTTATTTGTATAAAATTTTCACAACAGCTGTCACACAAACAAAGCGGGAAAAACCGAAGACGTGCGTGTTCCGCCCACGCTGGATTTATTTGCACCTTTGAAAAGACACCGTATTGCCGCAGATGTGGCAAAGAGTACTTTTGGGCATCTGAGACGGAAGGATGTCCAAAGCATCACGTCACCTGCTCTGGTAGGCATGGTGGTGGGACGTTGAGGTCAACCGCTTTGGGGTTGGCTGACTCTTTGATCGCAGGATGCCACACACTTGAAGACAGAAGCAGAAAAGCAGAGCTAAATGCAAAATGTACTCACCGGTGACTCCAATTTTTTTCCCCCCTGAAGAAACAGCTGGACGGGTGGCCCCGGCTGGCCAGTGGGACTCTTGTTATTCTGACCCTTTTTAGTGCGCGTTTGGGGCAACAACCGTTTTTTGTGGCGCTCTCTTCTGGTTCAAAAGTGCCCTGCATGTGAATTTGCTTTTCCTGCCTTCTGATTGGATGAGCGCCGGTGTGACGCGGTGCCTCTGTCACCGTGGCGGGGGGTATACGTTGGCATCGGAGCGTCTGCCAACGTCTGAGACCGGCTGGCAGTGTATCGGAGGTGTCGAGTGCGGTGCCGCTGGAGCTCACTCACCAGCTGGTGTTAGGGCCACAGAATGAAGGCCAAGGAGAAGAATAGAAAGAGAAACAGAAACTTCTCCTCCAATTGTTTGATTTGTCTCTTCTGAGCTTCGATGAATTCTTTCAGCTCTTTGTTCCTCTAGGACGGACAAATGGAAAGTGGCATTCAAAAGCCAGTAAGCGTGCAAGTAAGTGCCGGGCTGGCTTTGGGCCCTTACCTGTTGCGCGCTGTGCAGCAGATCCATTCTCTCTTGGAGGATGCAAGCGTCGCGCTCCCTCAACTCGCACATCAGGGCTCGCTTCCATTGGTCCACGGCGCTCCTAAGCTCTTCTCTCTGATCCGCCGTCAGCACGTCATTCACGCCAGCGTGGCTGGCTTTTTCGCCGTCCGTGGCGGGGCAGTCCCGCTGCGGTAGCGCCTCGTACAACATGGCCTCCAGCTCCAGGATCCTCTGGGCCGCAATCCTCGTCCATCAGTGGTCCGGCGGGAGATTTGAGGGCGGCTTACCTTATGAGCCTGGTCCATGGAACACTTCCTGAAGTCCAACTCTTCATCCAGGTAGCCCTTCTGCTTGCAGAACATATCCTAGCACAGCTCAAGGTCAGAATTGTTGGGGCACATTGCCGGAGTTCCCCTTGGCTGATGTCGCGTGTCTGTCTACCTTCTCACTTTCAATGTCCAACATCTTCTGTTGAAGTGCTGACTTGGTCACTTTGATGTATTCTAACCACTGAGGAAAGGCTGCTGTCACATAAGCAGAATGCGAGAGCGTGCGTGGACGTGCGCGTTACCTTCTCGGCTAGGGTGAGAAGGGTCCTGGCGTGAATCACGACCACCTGCTCCTCGTTGGTGAGATTCTGCAAGAGCCCAAAGGCACAGCGTCAACAAGCTTCTTTCAGCGCAAAGCCTTCCAAAAGTCACATTTGAGCCGCCGAGTCTCGTGGAGTGCGAACATAAGGAGTTCGACATACACTTACGGCGTTATAGCCCAGGATGTCCAGCTTCTTCATCAGATCACTGATGACGATGTCCGGGGGAAAGGCGCAAGGAGCAATGTAAGGTGTTCTGGGACCTCGGGTTAAGGTTAGGGTTGCGAGGGACGCCTTACGTACGCTCACGCCCTCGGCCTCGCAGTAGATCTGCAAAGGGCTGAGGCCGTCTGGGAAACGGACTTGCAGAAACTTCAAGACGGGGGAGCGCCACTCCCTCTCCTGAAAGGCAGAGGCATGCATCCGTCCGTCCGTCCGTCCGTCCGTCACATCTCTGGCCTCAACACGCTTGTGCGAGTCTTCCCACCTCCAGCTCCAGGATGCGGAACTCAAGCAGTTCGTTTTGGTCTCGGATATCCTGGATGTGCTCTTTCAGACGCGCTTCTTCCGCCTCCATCCGCCTGACCTGAAAAGACAGTCAGACCTCATCTGCGGGGCTTCCCGACAGGTGTGACGCCAAGCGACTCCGCCCAGCGCCTTTCTTTCCGTCACCTTTTCGGCCAACTGCTGATTGCTCTGACGCAGCAGCTGCTTCTCCTCCACCCACTTGACATTCTAGAAGAGACAAACGCGTGGACAGCTTTGGAATGTTGTGTCATTTTCATCCACAAATTCTTTGGTTGACTGGAAAATGACATTTGCTTTTCTCCGCATTTTCCCAGCCACGTTCGGGGGGGGGGGGGGGGGGGGGGGTTGGTCCAGTAATGCCAGACGGATGAGTGACTGAAGAATGTAGCTATTTTGTCTGAGAAAAAGGTGTGCTCATTGATGAGCTTACCTGTCCTTGTTGCTTCAGCGCTGACTCCAGATCTGCTACTCTGCTTTGATAGTGACCCATTTCTACCATCAGCTTTTCTCTGGTCTGAAAGGAGGAGGAGGGAGGCTCCTCCTCCTCCTTTCAGACCAGAGAACACCCGAGGCTGGGTGAGAACGGGGAGGCTGCGACCCGGCCGGGGGTTGCGGGAAGGGGCGCCACCTTGATCTCCTTCTCGGCGTCGTAGTCCCCTTTCGCTGGTCTGGGCTAGCAGAGCGTAGGCTCGTTGCAGCGCTTGATATTCTTGCGTCAGCTGGCGGTAGCGAAGCTCCGCCTCTTCATGCACACACCAATGCAACACAGCACTAGTACCAGAATCAGTCAGACCGGCGACAAAGCACCCGCGACGCAAAGACGAGTCCGATTCCAGGCTGAAGAGGAATGTTTGGTGTCAATACGCTGGCAGAAATGGCGGGCTACCTCTTCGGGTTCCGTGTCGGGGGTTCTGTCGGTGTGAAAAGACAAGGACGATCCGTCCGAGTCCACCAACACGTCTTCGTCGTAGCCGTAAAATGTTTCGATGACCTGCGGGCGCGGAAGCGAACATCTCTCTGAACAAACTGAAGCGACACCTCACGATGAATCGACGAGAGGAACGATAGCGAGAAAAAGGCCATTTCATCTTGCGCAACACCAAGCAGCCGCAAACAAACAGACTCACCTTGCAGGACCTCACGCTTTGTTCCTCCTCAGAGATTCTCGACGTCGGTATCGTAGCAGCAAATCTCTCTCCTGTCGACACAAATAATCCGCCTTTGAGATTCTTTGGATGCAAAGGGAACGAACGGCTCCGGCGCAGAAACAAACGCGACTCACAATGACATTTCTGACATGAGCTCCTGTCTCCAGAGCCTGAAAAACACGTCACCGGCGATGATTGGAGGGACGCTCGTCTTTTCCAAAAGTGACAACTACAGAGTGTGTCAGGGTTTTCCAGATTATCTTTATCGTATCATTGTGTTGCTTTGACTTTGACTGCGACCTGTAATAAATAATATTATTTATCCCTTATTTATCCCTATCGCTTATCCCTTCCTACACAAAGTCGTAAAACACCCCTTGCTATGTTTTGACTAGAGGTCAAGGGCTTCCTCTATTCAATCCACTCTTACACCCACCCTGTTTCTCTTAATTAAAATGCTCGTGCAGGAGCCGAGAGTCAGACTTCATTCGTACAACGGATGGACTCTCCACCTGCAGGTGTCCAAAAGAACTTACTTGTCTCCCGTGTGGTTCTTGCAAAATAAGTTGGAGCGAGCGCAACTCTAACAGGGTGCATTTTGCCACTAGCTGCCTACGGACAATGACGTCGCGCTCGCGGCTCATGGTTGACGGGCTGAGCAGCCGGGCAAGTCCGTCGTTTTCAGCGCACAGCGAGTGGCAAAGGCGCTGACAAAACGGGAGCTTTGAGCTGCTGAAAACGGCAAAACAAGTCTAAAGCGTGTTCAAACGCGTGCGCACAATGCTCCTGCTTGAAAGGTCGGAATTTAAGGGGCCAATTTTTTGGATGGCGGCCGCCGGCCAAGCTTTGGACGGAAAAGGTTTCCTGGCGACAGCGAGCGCGGCGCTGCCGTACGTGCACCGAGTCGCCTGCCTGAAGACCTTGGACAAGTCGTCGATGATGTGCCGCTGCTCCACAACTTGAAGGAACTCCATTTCACCGTCCTGCTGGCCGCAACCGCGGTCCAGGTCATTGAGCGAACTAGGCCTTCTCTGTGGAACACAAATGCAGTGGACTCTGTTGGCACGCCGCCGTTGTCCGCGTCGACTTACCAAGCTTGCCATCTCCTCGTTCTCCTGGGTGACAAAGCGCACTTTGTTTTCAAGGCGACACAGCACCAGCGAGAGTTCTTCATTCTTCCTGCTCAGGCGTTTGTTTTTGTACAGGAGTGGCAGAAACTGGCTTTCTGTTTCTCTCAGTCGCTTTAGCTGCAAGCATGAAGTGCGGGATGTGAAAGACGCACAACACGCGGGCCAGAACGTATCCATTCCTTTTGCATCGGTTTGAACGGAATCGTGGCTTTGGCTCCCAATAAAAGACATCTACCAGGCAACCGACTCGCCGCGCCGCTCAACTAATAAGCAAGCGCAATGGGTGCCTCGCTGGATGGCGCGCATCAAACGTAGCGCAAACCTTCAAGCGTGCCGTCAATAAATTACCAGTTCATTGCGCTCTTCAGAAAGCAGGGCGTTTCGATCCTCCAGTTTCCTGATGACTGCGCTGAGCTCAGCGATTTTCAGATGAAACCGTCGCGTGTCCCGATCCTCCTGAGACTGAAAACGCCCCGCAACACACACACACAAGCACTCGTTCAAAGTTCAAAACTGTTTTTGTGCTACCTTCCTCCAGCAACGAACTAAGTCATGCGTACTGCAAGTGTGTGATGAGGTGGCTTACGCAATGAAGAGGATTGCTAGTAGCGGCGTTGACCCCACTTCCAGGGTAGTTTAGGCCCGCCCTTTGGGAATCCCTCAGGGCAGCGATCTGCTGCTCGGCAGCCTGAGTCTGCAGCTGAAGGCGGTGGACGTGGCCGGCCCCAGGGCTTCATCCAAAACACTAACCGCTCTGTCTTTCAGCTTGATCTCATCCGTCTGGATGTACAAACGGGGAGCGCTCAGGCAGGCGGGCAAACTCATTTGCCAGAATTGTGACAAAAACAAAGAGAGCAACCGGCCAATTTTTTTCTTGAATCGACTAGAACACCTTTGCTGTGACAAAAGCGAAGCGAGCAACCGGACATTTTCTTCTTGTGAAATAGAATAGAATAGAATGCCTTAGGTGTCATTGCACTGCAGGTATACAACGAAATTGGGAACATAGCCACGCACCGCGCATCTGATCAGTCCTACCAGTCGGCGGATCTCCCTCTCGCAGTCTCTCTTGGTTCGGCTCAGCTCCTCCCGATGCTGGTGATGAGCCGATCGGAGCTCGGCCGCTCGGGACTGCCAGGCCTGCTGGGCCGCTGCCAGGGCTTCTTCCGCGCTCCTGGTGGAGGCGACACCGCTCGGTCTCCCGACACCGCCGCGTCTCCTCCACCTCCGCCAGCAAAGCGCCCCCCCTCCTCACCTGAGCAGACATTGCGCCACACCGGGCCGTTGAGACCGCAACGGAGCGCCGTGACGCTTACTGGGGACAAGCTACACAATACGGTAGCGGCCGCATCGAAGCCCGACGTGGCGTGCGGATAGTCAGACACGGATAGAGCGGATCACCTTGTCCATGGAGCCGTCCCTCAGGCTGAGGACCAAGGCATTCAGTCGCTGGATCTCTCCATCTTTGATTTTGATCACTCTCATCAGCTCCATTTCATGCTGCCGCAGTAATGTCTCCCTGGTAATGGCTAACTCTTTCTGCTTCTCCTCATGGAGTTTGCTTTTGAGTTCCGTCATGGCGGCGGTGGCACGGTGGTGCTCCGCCCGCAGGTCCTGACTTCTCTCTCTCTCCAGACAGCTGACCTGACATGACTTAGACTTAGACTTAGACAAACTTTATTGTCATCTTGTCTGCACATGGTGCATACAAAACGAAATTCCGTTGCATACGTCTTACAACAAAGTAGTGATATTGCAGTTGAATAGAAGTAACATATCCTATGAAAATATATATATATACATATATACTATATATATATATATATATATATATATTAAAAATAAGTATAAAGTGCAGCAGTGATAATTATGCAATAGTGCAAGTAGGCAAAACAGTATTCAAGAGTGTGCAGAGGAATGCTAAACCATGTATTAAACTTCTATTTAAAGGGTTTATACAAGTTCAGTAAAGTTGGTAGTGCGAGATAGTGCAAGATAGAGGTCCGTAGTGTCATAAAGTACAGTTCTGTGAATGTGTGATGCAGAGTTCAGTTTAGAGCTCAACAGTTCTAGTGTTCAACAGTCTGATGACAGCAGGGAAAAAGCTGTTGCAGAACCTGGTGGACCTGCAGCGGATGCTGCAAACCTCTTCCCAGAGGGCAGCAGGGAGAACAGTCCATGGTGGGGGTGTGATGGGTCATTGATGATGTTACGGGCACGGGACATGCAGCGCTGAGATGAAATGTCCTGAATGGAGGGAAGAGGAGCCCCTATGATCCTCTCTGCTGTCCTCACCACTCTCCTCACGTTCTTCCAATCGGAGGCGGTGCAGCCTCCACACCACACAGAGAGACAGCTTGTCAGAATGCTCTCTATGGTGCTCCTGTAGAACGTCCTCATGATGGGTGGGGGCAGGTGGGCTCTCCTCATCCTCCGCAGGAAGTACAAGCGCTTCTGTGCCCTCTTGACCAGTGCCGTAGTGTTCATAGTCCAGGTGAGGTCTTCTGTGATGTGGACCCCCAGGAATTTGGTGGTGCTGACCACCTCCACAGCTGAGCTGTTGATGATCAGTGGAGCGTGGTGAGGCTGTTTTTTCCTGAAGTCGACGATGATCTCCTTCATCTTCTCCTCATTCAGGATCAGGCTGTTTTCTCTGCACCAGCCCACCAGCTGCTCCACCTCCTCTCTGTAGTCCAGGTCGTTGTTGTCTCTGATGAGCCCCACCACCGTTGTGTCGTCTGCTGACTTCACGATGTGATTGGTGGTGAACCTGAGGACGCAGTCGTGTGTCATCAGGGTGCACAGCAGGGGGCTCAGGACGCAGCCCTGAAGGGAGCCTGTGCTGAGGGTGATGACATCAGAGGTGTTCTGTCCGACCCGGACTGACTGAGGTCTGTTGGTGAGGAAGTCTAGCAGCCAGTTGCGAAGGGGGGTGTTGAAGCCCAGGTGTTCCAATTTTCCTACCAGATGCTGTGGGATGATGGTGTTAAACGCTGAGCTGAAGTCCAGGAACAGCCTCCGCACATGGGTGTTCTTCTCCTCCAGGTGAGCCAGGCTCAGGTGAAGAACGGAGGAGATGGCGTCCTGAGTGGAGCGGTTTTGCCGGTCGGCAAACTGGAACGGGTCAAATAATAGGGGGAGTCTGGAAACGATGTGACCTTTAAGCAGCCTTTCGAAGCACTTCATCATAACCGGAGTCAGTGCAACAGGCCGGTAATCATTAAATGAGGTGATTTGAGGTTTCTTCGGCACCGGAATGATGGAGGCAGTCTTAAAGCACGCCGGCACTGTGGCTTGGCCCAGCGAGGTGTTAAAAATGTCTGTGATGACCCCAGCCAGATGACTTGCACATTCCCTGAACACACGCCCAGGAATGTTGTCGGGGCCAGGGGCCTTACAGGGGTTGACTCTCCTCAGGGTCTTCAACACATCGGCGGAGTCAAGGCAGAGTACCTCCTCTTCCTGATGGGGGACAGTTTTAACTGCTGGAGTGCCGTTTAGTGCCTCGAACCTCCCAAAGAAGTTATTTAGACCATTTAGAAAGTCAGCATCAACTACACCCACCGGGGGGGGGGAGGGTGAGTTGTAGTCTGTAATCGCCCGTATGCCTTGCCACATACTCCTGATGTTTTTGACGTCGTGGAAACGATCCTGAAATTTTCGACTGCGGTCTCGCTTCGCTATCCTGATGGCACGGTTCAAGTTGGCTCTCGCTGTCCTCAGTGTCTCCTTGTCGCCAGACTTGAAGGCAGAATTCCGCGCTCGTAGCGTTTGACGTACCTCCTCAGTCATCCAGGGTCGTTGGTTGCCCCGGGTGATGATATTCTTAGTGGTGCTGACGTCCTCGGTGCATTTGTTGATGTAGGCTGACACAGTCATGGCACACGCATGTCTAATCTACATCGGGAAAACTGGGAGGGAGGGAGGCAGGCAGGGAGGCAGGCAGGGAGGCAGGCAGGGAGGCAGGCAGTGTCTGTCTGTTGAGGTTTTCACCTTGTTCTTCTCCTGCTGAAGTTCTAACTGGACGTCCATCAGTTTGGTTCTCAGCTCGTCATTGGCGGCCTGAAGGGCGTCCGTTCGCTCCGCCTTGGCCCGCCCTGCCGGAGCTCGTTTGGACATCTCTTACTCGAGTCTCGCCCGGTCGTCAGTCAGAGATCACAACATTTGTACCTGGAGAGCACAAACGCAGCGCTGTTTTCCACTGGCTTCGAACTCAACTTCAATCGGTACCGTAACTTACAACATCATAAACATAGAACTAGCTTGACTTATTCATTGAATAAATGCATTTGGTTCTTCAAAACTGCATCACGCAACATAGCGTGACCGAGACGGCCGTTATCCACCTGCGTGAAGTTATTTGGTGAAATGAATGAGATGTTTAAGACACCATCGTTCTGTCTCTATGTAGATGAAGGTAAATAATCGATTGCTGAAGGTCCAAAGGTGTTGTGATAAACAAATAAACATATTAGTGATTAGTGACATATTTGTGATAAACATATTAGGCAGGATAATCACATATGTTAACGTGACTGCCCACACTGTATTTATTTATGGTTATTTGTTAAATCGAGTACTGTTAGACATGAAATAGGAAGTGTTTAACATAAATGGAAGACGAAAGGGGTACTCACCATTGTAGCTCCTGCTGGTCAATGATACGAGCCTCTTCTTGCAGTGGAAAACATACAGCCAACAAACACCGTGGAACCTAAAGGAATGAAATTAAACATTAACATTTAGCCTCAACCAACATTCACAGATACAACGCAACGCAAACTACACAAACGTAAATCTTTTTAAACACAATGAGTTGTACTTACCGTGTACGCTCTAGACGGTCCACTTGCAAGCGGAAAATAAAGATATTTCTGTTGATAATCGTCGTGTTTGTATCCGGTGTCTCGCTCAAGGCCATTGCGCCCACAGATTTGAATTTTGGCGAGAGTTCAGCCTATTGACGTCATTTCCGCGGTGTAATACCCGCATATCTGAAACGGCAAAGTTAAGAGTAGAGTTAAATAAAGTTTTTAGTCAACGCAATAATTTACAACCGTTGACCAGTCGAAATAATCGTCGAAATTTGGCGTCTGTGGCTGGAAGCAGACGCCGAGTTCGACATTCCTCCC
>NW_028284162.1:5000-60487 GCF_059516105.1 Syngnathus floridae | reverse complement strand
GTCAAAAATTTGAACATAAACACAAAATTGGATATAAACTAAAAAGTGGTTGGAAGTAAATATTTACACTATCAAAAAACAATACTTACCTGATACAAACCTGAAAAAAGGAAACAAACACAAAATTGGATATAAACTAAAATCCCAATATGAAAAAAATTTCAACCTGTAAGTCAAAAATTGAAAATAAGAAGTCAAAAATTTGAACATAAACACAAAATTGGATATAAACTAAAAAGTGGTTGGAAGTAAATATTTACACTATCAAAAAACAATACTTACCTGATACAAACCTGAAAAAAGGAAACCTAAACACAAAATTGAATATAAACTAAAAAATGGTTGGAAGTAAATAATTACATTATCAAAAAACAATACTTACCTGATACAAACCTAAAAAAAAAGGAAACACAGTTATACTTACCTATGCCGAGATCACATATTCACGCCCAATCGGTACCTGCAAGAAAAGAAACAGAAATACACAAGAGCGAAAAAAACAACAAGTTAATAAGCTAAAATAAGTAAATGGGAAATTATCCGGTACGAAACGCAAATTGCTGACATGAAACTATATAAGGACCGCTCCAAGCAGGAAACTCAGTCTCGATGCGGCCATGAAGGAGGAAACAGCTCCACGTGCAATAAAACTAAATTTAGCTGCAATTCCCGTGTGCCAGACCTGAGGAAGGCACAAAAGATGCCGAAACGTTGTCGATGGCCACACGGAGGAAATAAAAGGGAGCGCAAACTAGCGCCCATAGGAAAACAATTAGACGCAAAATTAATATTGACCCACGCTCTACCCAGATAGGAGAGCGCATGGATGCCGCACAGAGCAAGATGCTCTCGCTCCACCCAGATAGGGGAGTCGATGAATTAAGTGCGAGGTACGATTAATTTGACCGCAAATGCAGCTGTCAATCTATCATGCCAAGTCGAGACTTATTTATTACATATATAACAAAGGCGACCGGATAGGCAAAGTACAAACACAAAAACAACACAACAACTACAAAGCAAATACATGTTTATTAAGCCCAATTTGGCCTGACCAGCATGGCTGGCGCAGCCACGACGGACAGTGTGCTCTGGGGCTGGTTGTGGGACGTGGGCGTGGACGGTAGGACCGTGCCTTTGCTCCTCTCCTTCGGGGGAGGAACTCCATACTTAATCCTAACTCGCCTGTGCCACCTCCACTGCCCCCCCACGTTTCCAGTTTCCATTCAGCTCCTGCTGCGTCTGTGCGCTGTCCCCTAAACCGATCCTACCCTAACCCTAACCCTAACCTAACCCCAAACCCTAACCCTAACCCTAACCCCAACCCTAACCCTAACCCTAACCCAAATCCCTCCCTGACTCCCAATATGAAAAAAATTTCAATCTGTAAGTCAAAAATTGAAAATAAGAAGTCAAAAATTTGAACATAAACACAAAATTGGATATAAACTAAAAAGTGGTTGGAAGTAAATATTTACACTATCAAAAAACAATACTTACCTGATACAAACCTGAAAAAAGGAAACAAACACAAAATTGGATATAAACTAAAATCCCAATATGAAAAAAATTTCAACCTGTAAGTCAAAAATTGAAAATAAGAAGTCAAAAATTTGAACATAAACACAAAATTGGATATAAACTAAAAAGTGGTTGGAAGTAAATATTTACACTATCAAAAAACAATACTTACCTGATACAAACCTGAAAAAAGGAAACCTAAACACAAAATTGAATATAAACTAAAAAATGGTTGGAAGTAAATAATTACATTATCAAAAAACAATACTTACCTGATACAAACCTAAAAAAAAGGAAACACAGTTATACTTACCTATGCCGAGATCACATATTCACGCCCAATCGGTACCTGCAAGAAAAGAAACAGAAATACACAAGAGCGAAAAAAACAACAAGTTAATAAGCTAAAATAAGTAAATGGGAAATTATCCGGTACGAAACGCAAATTGCTGACATGAAACTATATAAGGACCGCTCCAAGCAGGAAACTCAGTCTCGATGCGGCCATGAAGGAGGAAACAGCTCCACGTGCAATAAAACTAAATTTAGCTGCAATTCCCGTGTGCCAGACCTGAGGAAGGCACAAAAGATGCCGAAACGTTGTCGATGGCCACACGGAGGAAATAAAAGGGAGCGCAAACTAGCGCCCATAGGAAAACAATTAGACGCAAAATTAATATTGACCCACGCTCTACCCAGATAGGAGAGCGCATGGATGCCGCACAGAGCAAGATGCTCTCGCTCCACCCAGATAGGGGAGTCGATGAATTAAGTGCGAGGTACGATTAATTTGACCGCAAATGCAGCTGTCAATCTATCATGCCAAGTCGAGACTTATTTATTACATATATAACAAAGGCGACCGGATAGGCAAAGTACAAACACAAAAACAACACAACAACTACAAAGCAAATACATGTTTATTAAGCCCAATTTGGCCTGACCAGCATGGCTGGCGCAGCCACGACGGACAGTGTGCTCTGGGGCTGGTTGTGGGACGTGGGCGTGGACGGTAGGACCGTGCCTTTGCTCCTCTCCTTCGGGGGAGGAACTCCATACTTAATCCTAACTCGCCTGTGCCACCTCCACTGCCCCCCCACGTTTCCAGTTTCCATTCAGCTCCTGCTGCGTCTGTGCGCTGTCCCCTAAACCGATCCTACCCTAACCCTAACCCTAACCTAACCCCAAACCCTAACCCTAACCCTAACCCCAACCCTAACCCTAACCCTAACCCAAATCCCTCCCTGACTCCCAATATGAAAAAAATTTCAATCTGTAAGTCAAAAATTGAAAATAAGAAGTCAAAAATTTGAACATAAACACAAAATTGGATATAAACTAAAAAGTGGTTGGAAGTAAATATTTACACTATCAAAAAACAATACTTACCTGATACAAACCTGAAAAAAGGAAACAAACACAAAATTGGATATAAACTAAAATCCCAATATGAAAAAAATTTCAACCTGTAAGTCAAAAATTGAAAATAAGAAGTCAAAAATTTGAACATAAACACAAAATTGGATATAAACTAAAAAGTGGTTGGAAGTAAATATTTACACTATCAAAAAACAATACTTACCTGATACAAACCTGAAAAAAGGAAACCTAAACACAAAATTGAATATAAACTAAAAAATGGTTGGAAGTAAATAATTACATTATCAAAAAACAATACTTACCTGATACAAACCTAAAAAAAAGGAAACACAGTTATACTTACCTATGCCGAGATCACA
Source organism: Syngnathus floridae (assembly GCF_059516105.1). Taxonomy (NCBI): domain Eukaryota; kingdom Metazoa; phylum Chordata; class Actinopteri; order Syngnathiformes; family Syngnathidae; genus Syngnathus; species Syngnathus floridae. The sequence continues at coordinate 57,227 of NW_028284162.1, read as the reverse complement.
TATTCACGCCCAATCGGTACCTGCAAGAAAAGAAACAGAAATACACAAGAGCGAAAAAAACAACAAGTTAATAAGCTAAAATAAGTAAATGGGAAATTATCCGGTACGAAACGCAAATTGCTGACATGAAACTATATAAGGACCGCTCCAAGCAGGAAACTCAGTCTCGATGCGGCCATGAAGGAGGAAACAGCTCCACGTGCAATAAAACTAAATTTAGCTGCAATTCCCGTGTGCCAGACCTGAGGAAGGCACAAAAGATGCCGAAACGTTGTCGATGGCCACACGGAGGAAATAAAAGGGAGCGCAAACTAGCGCCCATAGGAAAACAATTAGACGCAAAATTAATATTGACCCACGCTCTACCCAGATAGGAGAGCGCATGGATGCCGCACAGAGCAAGATGCTCTCGCTCCACCCAGATAGGGGAGTCGATGAATTAAGTGCGAGGTACGATTAATTTGACCGCAAATGCAGCTGTCAATCTATCATGCCAAGTCGAGACTTATTTATTACATATATAACAAAGGCGACCGGATAGGCAAAGTACAAACACAAAAACAACACAACAACTACAAAGCAAATACATGTTTATTAAGCCCAATTTGGCCTGACCAGCATGGCTGGCGCAGCCACGACGGACAGTGTGCTCTGGGGCTGGTTGTGGGACGTGGGCGTGGACGGTAGGACCGTGCCTTTGCTCCTCTCCTTCGGGGGAGGAACTCCATACTTAATCCTAACTCGCCTGTGCCACCTCCACTGCCCCCCCACGTTTCCAGTTTCCATTCAGCTCCTGCTGCGTCTGTGCGCTGTCCCCTAAACCGATCCTACCCTAACCCTAACCCTAACCTAACCCCAAACCCTAACCCTAACCCTAACCCCAACCCTAACCCTAACCCTAACCCAAATCCCTCCCTGACTCCCAATATGAAAAAAATTTCAATCTGTAAGTCAAAAATTGAAAATAAGAAGTCAAAAATTTGAACATAAACACAAAATTGGATATAAACTAAAAAGTGGTTGGAAGTAAATATTTACACTATCAAAAAACAATACTTACCTGATACAAACCTGAAAAAAGGAAACAAACACAAAATTGGATATAAACTAAAATCCCAATATGAAAAAAATTTCAACCTGTAAGTCAAAAATTGAAAATAAGAAGTCAAAAATTTGAACATAAACACAAAATTGGATATAAACTAAAAAGTGGTTGGAAGTAAATATTTACACTATCAAAAAACAATACTTACCTGATACAAACCTGAAAAAAGGAAACCTAAACACAAAATTGAATATAAACTAAAAAATGGTTGGAAGTAAATAATTACATTATCAAAAAACAATACTTACCTGATACAAACCTAAAAAAAAGGAAACACAGTTATACTTACCTATGCCGAGATCACATATTCACGCCCAATCGGTACCTGCAAGAAAAGAAACAGAAATACACAAGAGCGAAAAAAACAACAAGTTAATAAGCTAAAATAAGTAAATGGGAAATTATCCGGTACGAAACGCAAATTGCTGACATGAAACTATATAAGGACCGCTCCAAGCAGGAAACTCAGTCTCGATGCGGCCATGAAGGAGGAAACAGCTCCACGTGCAATAAAACTAAATTTAGCTGCAATTCCCGTGTGCCAGACCTGAGGAAGGCACAAAAGATGCCGAAACGTTGTCGATGGCCACACGGAGGAAATAAAAGGGAGCGCAAACTAGCGCCCATAGGAAAACAATTAGACGCAAAATTAATATTGACCCACGCTCTACCCAGATAGGAGAGCGCATGGATGCCGCACAGAGCAAGATGCTCTCGCTCCACCCAGATAGGGGAGTCGATGAATTAAGTGCGAGGTACGATTAATTTGACCGCAAATGCAGCTGTCAATCTATCATGCCAAGTCGAGACTTATTTATTACATATATAACAAAGGCGACCGGATAGGCAAAGTACAAACACAAAAACAACACAACAACTACAAAGCAAATACATGTTTATTAAGCCCAATTTGGCCTGACCAGCATGGCTGGCGCAGCCACGACGGACAGTGTGCTCTGGGGCTGGTTGTGGGACGTGGGCGTGGACGGTAGGACCGTGCCTTTGCTCCTCTCCTTCGGGGGAGGAACTCCATACTTAATCCTAACTCGCCTGTGCCACCTCCACTGCCCCCCCACGTTTCCAGTTTCCATTCAGCTCCTGCTGCGTCTGTGCGCTGTCCCCTAAACCGATCCTACCCTAACCCTAACCCTAACCTAACCCCAAACCCTAACCCTAACCCTAACCCCAACCCTAACCCTAACCCTAACCCAAATCCCTCCCTGACTCCCAATATGAAAAAAATTTCAATCTGTAAGTCAAAAATTGAAAATAAGAAGTCAAAAATTTGAACATAAACACAAAATTGGATATAAACTAAAAAGTGGTTGGAAGTAAATATTTACACTATCAAAAAACAATACTTACCTGATACAAACCTGAAAAAAGGAAACAAACACAAAATTGGATATAAACTAAAATCCCAATATGAAAAAAATTTCAACCTGTAAGTCAAAAATTGAAAATAAGAAGTCAAAAATTTGAACATAAACACAAAATTGGATATAAACTAAAAAGTGGTTGGAAGTAAATATTTACACTATCAAAAAACAATACTTACCTGATACAAACCTGAAAAAAGGAAACCTAAACACAAAATTGAATATAAACTAAAAAATGGTTGGAAGTAAATAATTACATTATCAAAAAACAATACTTACCTGATACAAACCTAAAAAAAAGGAAACACAGTTATACTTACCTATGCCGAGATCACATATTCACGCCCAATCGGTACCTGCAAGAAAAGAAACAGAAATACACAAGAGCGAAAAAAACAACAAGTTAATAAGCTAAAATAAGTAAATGGGAAATTATCCGGTACGAAACGCAAATTGCTGACATGAAACTATATAAGGACCGCTCCAAGCAGGAAACTCAGTCTCGATGCGGCCATGAAGGAGGAAACAGCTCCACGTGCAATAAAACTAAATTTAGCTGCAATTCCCGTGTGCCAGACCTGAGGAAGGCACAAAAGATGCCGAAACGTTGTCGATGGCCACACGGAGGAAATAAAAGGGAGCGCAAACTAGCGCCCATAGGAAAACAATTAGACGCAAAATTAATATTGACCCACGCTCTACCCAGATAGGAGAGCGCATGGATGCCGCACAGAGCAAGATGCTCTCGCTCCACCCAGATAGGGGAGTCGATGAATTAAGTGCGAGGTACGATTAATTTGACCGCAAATGCAGCTGTCAATCTATCATGCCAAGTCGAGACTTATTTATTACATATATAACAAAGGCGACCGGATAGGCAAAGTACAAACACAAAAACAACACAACAACTACAAAGCAAATACATGTTTATTAAGCCCAATTTGGCCTGACCAGCATGGCTGGCGCAGCCACGACGGACAGTGTGCTCTGGGGCTGGTTGTGGGACGTGGGCGTGGACGGTAGGACCGTGCCTTTGCTCCTCTCCTTCGGGGGAGGAACTCCATACTTAATCCTAACTCGCCTGTGCCACCTCCACTGCCCCCCCACGTTTCCAGTTTCCATTCAGCTCCTGCTGCGTCTGTGCGCTGTCCCCTAAACCGATCCTACCCTAACCCTAACCCTAACCTAACCCCAAACCCTAACCCTAACCCTAACCCCAACCCTAACCCTAACCCTAACCCAAATCCCTCCCTGACTCCCAATATGAAAAAAATTTCAATCTGTAAGTCAAAAATTGAAAATAAGAAGTCAAAAATTTGAACATAAACACAAAATTGGATATAAACTAAAAAGTGGTTGGAAGTAAATATTTACACTATCAAAAAACAATACTTACCTGATACAAACCTGAAAAAAGGAAACAAACACAAAATTGGATATAAACTAAAATCCCAATATGAAAAAAATTTCAACCTGTAAGTCAAAAATTGAAAATAAGAAGTCAAAAATTTGAACATAAACACAAAATTGGATATAAACTAAAAAGTGGTTGGAAGTAAATATTTACACTATCAAAAAACAATACTTACCTGATACAAACCTGAAAAAAGGAAACCTAAACACAAAATTGAATATAAACTAAAAAATGGTTGGAAGTAAATAATTACATTATCAAAAAACAATACTTACCTGATACAAACCTAAAAAAAAGGAAACACAGTTATACTTACCTATGCCGAGATCACATATTCACGCCCAATCGGTACCTGCAAGAAAAGAAACAGAAATACACAAGAGCGAAAAAAACAACAAGTTAATAAGCTAAAATAAGTAAATGGGAAATTATCCGGTACGAAACGCAAATTGCTGACATGAAACTATATAAGGACCGCTCCAAGCAGGAAACTCAGTCTCGATGCGGCCATGAAGGAGGAAACAGCTCCACGTGCAATAAAACTAAATTTAGCTGCAATTCCCGTGTGCCAGACCTGAGGAAGGCACAAAAGATGCCGAAACGTTGTCGATGGCCACACGGAGGAAATAAAAGGGAGCGCAAACTAGCGCCCATAGGAAAACAATTAGACGCAAAATTAATATTGACCCACGCTCTACCCAGATAGGAGAGCGCATGGATGCCGCACAGAGCAAGATGCTCTCGCTCCACCCAGATAGGGGAGTCGATGAATTAAGTGCGAGGTACGATTAATTTGACCGCAAATGCAGCTGTCAATCTATCATGCCAAGTCGAGACTTATTTATTACATATATAACAAAGGCGACCGGATAGGCAAAGTACAAACACAAAAACAACACAACAACTACAAAGCAAATACATGTTTATTAAGCCCAATTTGGCCTGACCAGCATGGCTGGCGCAGCCACGACGGACAGTGTGCTCTGGGGCTGGTTGTGGGACGTGGGCGTGGACGGTAGGACCGTGCCTTTGCTCCTCTCCTTCGGGGGAGGAACTCCATACTTAATCCTAACTCGCCTGTGCCACCTCCACTGCCCCCCCACGTTTCCAGTTTCCATTCAGCTCCTGCTGCGTCTGTGCGCTGTCCCCTAAACCGATCCTACCCTAACCCTAACCCTAACCTAACCCCAAACCCTAACCCTAACCCTAACCCCAACCCTAACCCTAACCCTAACCCAAATCCCTCCCTGACTCCCAATATGAAAAAAATTTCAATCTGTAAGTCAAAAATTGAAAATAAGAAGTCAAAAATTTGAACATAAACACAAAATTGGATATAAACTAAAAAGTGGTTGGAAGTAAATATTTACACTATCAAAAAACAATACTTACCTGATACAAACCTGAAAAAAGGAAACAAACACAAAATTGGATATAAACTAAAATCCCAATATGAAAAAAATTTCAACCTGTAAGTCAAAAATTGAAAATAAGAAGTCAAAAATTTGAACATAAACACAAAATTGGATATAAACTAAAAAGTGGTTGGAAGTAAATATTTACACTATCAAAAAACAATACTTACCTGATACAAACCTGAAAAAAGGAAACCTAAACACAAAATTGAATATAAACTAAAAAATGGTTGGAAGTAAATAATTACATTATCAAAAAACAATACTTACCTGATACAAACCTAAAAAAAAGGAAACACAGTTATACTTACCTATGCCGAGATCACATATTCACGCCCAATCGGTACCTGCAAGAAAAGAAACAGAAATACACAAGAGCGAAAAAAACAACAAGTTAATAAGCTAAAATAAGTAAATGGGAAATTATCCGGTACGAAACGCAAATTGCTGACATGAAACTATATAAGGACCGCTCCAAGCAGGAAACTCAGTCTCGATGCGGCCATGAAGGAGGAAACAGCTCCACGTGCAATAAAACTAAATTTAGCTGCAATTCCCGTGTGCCAGACCTGAGGAAGGCACAAAAGATGCCGAAACGTTGTCGATGGCCACACGGAGGAAATAAAAGGGAGCGCAAACTAGCGCCCATAGGAAAACAATTAGACGCAAAATTAATATTGACCCACGCTCTACCCAGATAGGAGAGCGCATGGATGCCGCACAGAGCAAGATGCTCTCGCTCCACCCAGATAGGGGAGTCGATGAATTAAGTGCGAGGTACGATTAATTTGACCGCAAATGCAGCTGTCAATCTATCATGCCAAGTCGAGACTTATTTATTACATATATAACAAAGGCGACCGGATAGGCAAAGTACAAACACAAAAACAACACAACAACTACAAAGCAAATACATGTTTATTAAGCCCAATTTGGCCTGACCAGCATGGCTGGCGCAGCCACGACGGACAGTGTGCTCTGGGGCTGGTTGTGGGACGTGGGCGTGGACGGTAGGACCGTGCCTTTGCTCCTCTCCTTCGGGGGAGGAACTCCATACTTAATCCTAACTCGCCTGTGCCACCTCCACTGCCCCCCCACGTTTCCAGTTTCCATTCAGCTCCTGCTGCGTCTGTGCGCTGTCCCCTAAACCGATCCTACCCTAACCCTAACCCTAACCTAACCCCAAACCCTAACCCTAACCCTAACCCCAACCCTAACCCTAACCCTAACCCAAATCCCTCCCTGACTCCCAATATGAAAAAAATTTCAATCTGTAAGTCAAAAATTGAAAATAAGAAGTCAAAAATTTGAACATAAACACAAAATTGGATATAAACTAAAAAGTGGTTGGAAGTAAATATTTACACTATCAAAAAACAATACTTACCTGATACAAACCTGAAAAAAGGAAACAAACACAAAATTGGATATAAACTAAAATCCCAATATGAAAAAAATTTCAACCTGTAAGTCAAAAATTGAAAATAAGAAGTCAAAAATTTGAACATAAACACAAAATTGGATATAAACTAAAAAGTGGTTGGAAGTAAATATTTACACTATCAAAAAACAATACTTACCTGATACAAACCTGAAAAAAGGAAACCTAAACACAAAATTGAATATAAACTAAAAAATGGTTGGAAGTAAATAATTACATTATCAAAAAACAATACTTACCTGATACAAACCTAAAAAAAAGGAAACACAGTTATACTTACCTATGCCGAGATCACATATTCACGCCCAATCGGTACCTGCAAGAAAAGAAACAGAAATACACAAGAGCGAAAAAAACAACAAGTTAATAAGCTAAAATAAGTAAATGGGAAATTATCCGGTACGAAACGCAAATTGCTGACATGAAACTATATAAGGACCGCTCCAAGCAGGAAACTCAGTCTCGATGCGGCCATGAAGGAGGAAACAGCTCCACGTGCAATAAAACTAAATTTAGCTGCAATTCCCGTGTGCCAGACCTGAGGAAGGCACAAAAGATGCCGAAACGTTGTCGATGGCCACACGGAGGAAATAAAAGGGAGCGCAAACTAGCGCCCATAGGAAAACAATTAGACGCAAAATTAATATTGACCCACGCTCTACCCAGATAGGAGAGCGCATGGATGCCGCACAGAGCAAGATGCTCTCGCTCCACCCAGATAGGGGAGTCGATGAATTAAGTGCGAGGTACGATTAATTTGACCGCAAATGCAGCTGTCAATCTATCATGCCAAGTCGAGACTTATTTATTACATATATAACAAAGGCGACCGGATAGGCAAAGTACAAACACAAAAACAACACAACAACTACAAAGCAAATACATGTTTATTAAGCCCAATTTGGCCTGACCAGCATGGCTGGCGCAGCCACGACGGACAGTGTGCTCTGGGGCTGGTTGTGGGACGTGGGCGTGGACGGTAGGACCGTGCCTTTGCTCCTCTCCTTCGGGGGAGGAACTCCATACTTAATCCTAACTCGCCTGTGCCACCTCCACTGCCCCCCCACGTTTCCAGTTTCCATTCAGCTCCTGCTGCGTCTGTGCGCTGTCCCCTAAACCGATCCTACCCTAACCCTAACCCTAACCTAACCCCAAACCCTAACCCTAACCCTAACCCCAACCCTAACCCTAACCCTAACCCAAATCCCTCCCTGACTCCCAATATGAAAAAAATTTCAATCTGTAAGTCAAAAATTGAAAATAAGAAGTCAAAAATTTGAACATAAACACAAAATTGGATATAAACTAAAAAGTGGTTGGAAGTAAATATTTACACTATCAAAAAACAATACTTACCTGATACAAACCTGAAAAAAGGAAACAAACACAAAATTGGATATAAACTAAAATCCCAATATGAAAAAAATTTCAACCTGTAAGTCAAAAATTGAAAATAAGAAGTCAAAAATTTGAACATAAACACAAAATTGGATATAAACTAAAAAGTGGTTGGAAGTAAATATTTACACTATCAAAAAACAATACTTACCTGATACAAACCTGAAAAAAGGAAACCTAAACACAAAATTGAATATAAACTAAAAAATGGTTGGAAGTAAATAATTACATTATCAAAAAACAATACTTACCTGATACAAACCTAAAAAAAAGGAAACACAGTTATACTTACCTATGCCGAGATCACATATTCACGCCCAATCGGTACCTGCAAGAAAAGAAACAGAAATACACAAGAGCGAAAAAAACAACAAGTTAATAAGCTAAAATAAGTAAATGGGAAATTATCCGGTACGAAACGCAAATTGCTGACATGAAACTATATAAGGACCGCTCCAAGCAGGAAACTCAGTCTCGATGCGGCCATGAAGGAGGAAACAGCTCCACGTGCAATAAAACTAAATTTAGCTGCAATTCCCGTGTGCCAGACCTGAGGAAGGCACAAAAGATGCCGAAACGTTGTCGATGGCCACACGGAGGAAATAAAAGGGAGCGCAAACTAGCGCCCATAGGAAAACAATTAGACGCAAAATTAATATTGACCCACGCTCTACCCAGATAGGAGAGCGCATGGATGCCGCACAGAGCAAGATGCTCTCGCTCCACCCAGATAGGGGAGTCGATGAATTAAGTGCGAGGTACGATTAATTTGACCGCAAATGCAGCTGTCAATCTATCATGCCAAGTCGAGACTTATTTATTACATATATAACAAAGGCGACCGGATAGGCAAAGTACAAACACAAAAACAACACAACAACTACAAAGCAAATACATGTTTATTAAGCCCAATTTGGCCTGACCAGCATGGCTGGCGCAGCCACGACGGACAGTGTGCTCTGGGGCTGGTTGTGGGACGTGGGCGTGGACGGTAGGACCGTGCCTTTGCTCCTCTCCTTCGGGGGAGGAACTCCATACTTAATCCTAACTCGCCTGTGCCACCTCCACTGCCCCCCCACGTTTCCAGTTTCCATTCAGCTCCTGCTGCGTCTGTGCGCTGTCCCCTAAACCGATCCTACCCTAACCCTAACCCTAACCTAACCCCAAACCCTAACCCTAACCCTAACCCCAACCCTAACCCTAACCCTAACCCAAATCCCTCCCTGACTCCCAATATGAAAAAAATTTCAATCTGTAAGTCAAAAATTGAAAATAAGAAGTCAAAAATTTGAACATAAACACAAAATTGGATATAAACTAAAAAGTGGTTGGAAGTAAATATTTACACTATCAAAAAACAATACTTACCTGATACAAACCTGAAAAAAGGAAACAAACACAAAATTGGATATAAACTAAAATCCCAATATGAAAAAAATTTCAACCTGTAAGTCAAAAATTGAAAATAAGAAGTCAAAAATTTGAACATAAACACAAAATTGGATATAAACTAAAAAGTGGTTGGAAGTAAATATTTACACTATCAAAAAACAATACTTACCTGATACAAACCTGAAAAAAGGAAACCTAAACACAAAATTGAATATAAACTAAAAAATGGTTGGAAGTAAATAATTACATTATCAAAAAACAATACTTACCTGATACAAACCTAAAAAAAAGGAAACACAGTTATACTTACCTATGCCGAGATCACATATTCACGCCCAATCGGTACCTGCAAGAAAAGAAACAGAAATACACAAGAGCGAAAAAAACAACAAGTTAATAAGCTAAAATAAGTAAATGGGAAATTATCCGGTACGAAACGCAAATTGCTGACATGAAACTATATAAGGACCGCTCCAAGCAGGAAACTCAGTCTCGATGCGGCCATGAAGGAGGAAACAGCTCCACGTGCAATAAAACTAAATTTAGCTGCAATTCCCGTGTGCCAGACCTGAGGAAGGCACAAAAGATGCCGAAACGTTGTCGATGGCCACACGGAGGAAATAAAAGGGAGCGCAAACTAGCGCCCATAGGAAAACAATTAGACGCAAAATTAATATTGACCCACGCTCTACCCAGATAGGAGAGCGCATGGATGCCGCACAGAGCAAGATGCTCTCGCTCCACCCAGATAGGGGAGTCGATGAATTAAGTGCGAGGTACGATTAATTTGACCGCAAATGCAGCTGTCAATCTATCATGCCAAGTCGAGACTTATTTATTACATATATAACAAAGGCGACCGGATAGGCAAAGTACAAACACAAAAACAACACAACAACTACAAAGCAAATACATGTTTATTAAGCCCAATTTGGCCTGACCAGCATGGCTGGCGCAGCCACGACGGACAGTGTGCTCTGGGGCTGGTTGTGGGACGTGGGCGTGGACGGTAGGACCGTGCCTTTGCTCCTCTCCTTCGGGGGAGGAACTCCATACTTAATCCTAACTCGCCTGTGCCACCTCCACTGCCCCCCCACGTTTCCAGTTTCCATTCAGCTCCTGCTGCGTCTGTGCGCTGTCCCCTAAACCGATCCTACCCTAACCCTAACCCTAACCTAACCCCAAACCCTAACCCTAACCCTAACCCCAACCCTAACCCTAACCCTAACCCAAATCCCTCCCTGACTCCCAATATGAAAAAAATTTCAATCTGTAAGTCAAAAATTGAAAATAAGAAGTCAAAAATTTGAACATAAACACAAAATTGGATATAAACTAAAAAGTGGTTGGAAGTAAATATTTACACTATCAAAAAACAATACTTACCTGATACAAACCTGAAAAAAGGAAACAAACACAAAATTGGATATAAACTAAAATCCCAATATGAAAAAAATTTCAACCTGTAAGTCAAAAATTGAAAATAAGAAGTCAAAAATTTGAACATAAACACAAAATTGGATATAAACTAAAAAGTGGTTGGAAGTAAATATTTACACTATCAAAAAACAATACTTACCTGATACAAACCTGAAAAAAGGAAACCTAAACACAAAATTGAATATAAACTAAAAAATGGTTGGAAGTAAATAATTACATTATCAAAAAACAATACTTACCTGATACAAACCTAAAAAAAAGGAAACACAGTTATACTTACCTATGCCGAGATCACATATTCACGCCCAATCGGTACCTGCAAGAAAAGAAACAGAAATACACAAGAGCGAAAAAAACAACAAGTTAATAAGCTAAAATAAGTAAATGGGAAATTATCCGGTACGAAACGCAAATTGCTGACATGAAACTATATAAGGACCGCTCCAAGCAGGAAACTCAGTCTCGATGCGGCCATGAAGGAGGAAACAGCTCCACGTGCAATAAAACTAAATTTAGCTGCAATTCCCGTGTGCCAGACCTGAGGAAGGCACAAAAGATGCCGAAACGTTGTCGATGGCCACACGGAGGAAATAAAAGGGAGCGCAAACTAGCGCCCATAGGAAAACAATTAGACGCAAAATTAATATTGACCCACGCTCTACCCAGATAGGAGAGCGCATGGATGCCGCACAGAGCAAGATGCTCTCGCTCCACCCAGATAGGGGAGTCGATGAATTAAGTGCGAGGTACGATTAATTTGACCGCAAATGCAGCTGTCAATCTATCATGCCAAGTCGAGACTTATTTATTACATATATAACAAAGGCGACCGGATAGGCAAAGTACAAACACAAAAACAACACAACAACTACAAAGCAAATACATGTTTATTAAGCCCAATTTGGCCTGACCAGCATGGCTGGCGCAGCCACGACGGACAGTGTGCTCTGGGGCTGGTTGTGGGACGTGGGCGTGGACGGTAGGACCGTGCCTTTGCTCCTCTCCTTCGGGGGAGGAACTCCATACTTAATCCTAACTCGCCTGTGCCACCTCCACTGCCCCCCCACGTTTCCAGTTTCCATTCAGCTCCTGCTGCGTCTGTGCGCTGTCCCCTAAACCGATCCTACCCTAACCCTAACCCTAACCTAACCCCAAACCCTAACCCTAACCCTAACCCCAACCCTAACCCTAACCCTAACCCAAATCCCTCCCTGACTCCCAATATGAAAAAAATTTCAATCTGTAAGTCAAAAATTGAAAATAAGAAGTCAAAAATTTGAACATAAACACAAAATTGGATATAAACTAAAAAGTGGTTGGAAGTAAATATTTACACTATCAAAAAACAATACTTACCTGATACAAACCTGAAAAAAGGAAACAAACACAAAATTGGATATAAACTAAAATCCCAATATGAAAAAAATTTCAACCTGTAAGTCAAAAATTGAAAATAAGAAGTCAAAAATTTGAACATAAACACAAAATTGGATATAAACTAAAAAGTGGTTGGAAGTAAATATTTACACTATCAAAAAACAATACTTACCTGATACAAACCTGAAAAAAGGAAACCTAAACACAAAATTGAATATAAACTAAAAAATGGTTGGAAGTAAATAATTACATTATCAAAAAACAATACTTACCTGATACAAACCTAAAAAAAAGGAAACACAGTTATACTTACCTATGCCGAGATCACATATTCACGCCCAATCGGTACCTGCAAGAAAAGAAACAGAAATACACAAGAGCGAAAAAAACAACAAGTTAATAAGCTAAAATAAGTAAATGGGAAATTATCCGGTACGAAACGCAAATTGCTGACATGAAACTATATAAGGACCGCTCCAAGCAGGAAACTCAGTCTCGATGCGGCCATGAAGGAGGAAACAGCTCCACGTGCAATAAAACTAAATTTAGCTGCAATTCCCGTGTGCCAGACCTGAGGAAGGCACAAAAGATGCCGAAACGTTGTCGATGGCCACACGGAGGAAATAAAAGGGAGCGCAAACTAGCGCCCATAGGAAAACAATTAGACGCAAAATTAATATTGACCCACGCTCTACCCAGATAGGAGAGCGCATGGATGCCGCACAGAGCAAGATGCTCTCGCTCCACCCAGATAGGGGAGTCGATGAATTAAGTGCGAGGTACGATTAATTTGACCGCAAATGCAGCTGTCAATCTATCATGCCAAGTCGAGACTTATTTATTACATATATAACAAAGGCGACCGGATAGGCAAAGTACAAACACAAAAACAACACAACAACTACAAAGCAAATACATGTTTATTAAGCCCAATTTGGCCTGACCAGCATGGCTGGCGCAGCCACGACGGACAGTGTGCTCTGGGGCTGGTTGTGGGACGTGGGCGTGGACGGTAGGACCGTGCCTTTGCTCCTCTCCTTCGGGGGAGGAACTCCATACTTAATCCTAACTCGCCTGTGCCACCTCCACTGCCCCCCCACGTTTCCAGTTTCCATTCAGCTCCTGCTGCGTCTGTGCGCTGTCCCCTAAACCGATCCTACCCTAACCCTAACCCTAACCTAACCCCAAACCCTAACCCTAACCCTAACCCCAACCCTAACCCTAACCCTAACCCAAATCCCTCCCTGACTCCCAATATGAAAAAAATTTCAATCTGTAAGTCAAAAATTGAAAATAAGAAGTCAAAAATTTGAACATAAACACAAAATTGGATATAAACTAAAAAGTGGTTGGAAGTAAATATTTACACTATCAAAAAACAATACTTACCTGATACAAACCTGAAAAAAGGAAACAAACACAAAATTGGATATAAACTAAAATCCCAATATGAAAAAAATTTCAACCTGTAAGTCAAAAATTGAAAATAAGAAGTCAAAAATTTGAACATAAACACAAAATTGGATATAAACTAAAAAGTGGTTGGAAGTAAATATTTACACTATCAAAAAACAATACTTACCTGATACAAACCTGAAAAAAGGAAACCTAAACACAAAATTGAATATAAACTAAAAAATGGTTGGAAGTAAATAATTACATTATCAAAAAACAATACTTACCTGATACAAACCTAAAAAAAAGGAAACACAGTTATACTTACCTATGCCGAGATCACATATTCACGCCCAATCGGTACCTGCAAGAAAAGAAACAGAAATACACAAGAGCGAAAAAAACAACAAGTTAATAAGCTAAAATAAGTAAATGGGAAATTATCCGGTACGAAACGCAAATTGCTGACATGAAACTATATAAGGACCGCTCCAAGCAGGAAACTCAGTCTCGATGCGGCCATGAAGGAGGAAACAGCTCCACGTGCAATAAAACTAAATTTAGCTGCAATTCCCGTGTGCCAGACCTGAGGAAGGCACAAAAGATGCCGAAACGTTGTCGATGGCCACACGGAGGAAATAAAAGGGAGCGCAAACTAGCGCCCATAGGAAAACAATTAGACGCAAAATTAATATTGACCCACGCTCTACCCAGATAGGAGAGCGCATGGATGCCGCACAGAGCAAGATGCTCTCGCTCCACCCAGATAGGGGAGTCGATGAATTAAGTGCGAGGTACGATTAATTTGACCGCAAATGCAGCTGTCAATCTATCATGCCAAGTCGAGACTTATTTATTACATATATAACAAAGGCGACCGGATAGGCAAAGTACAAACACAAAAACAACACAACAACTACAAAGCAAATACATGTTTATTAAGCCCAATTTGGCCTGACCAGCATGGCTGGCGCAGCCACGACGGACAGTGTGCTCTGGGGCTGGTTGTGGGACGTGGGCGTGGACGGTAGGACCGTGCCTTTGCTCCTCTCCTTCGGGGGAGGAACTCCATACTTAATCCTAACTCGCCTGTGCCACCTCCACTGCCCCCCCACGTTTCCAGTTTCCATTCAGCTCCTGCTGCGTCTGTGCGCTGTCCCCTAAACCGATCCTACCCTAACCCTAACCCTAACCTAACCCCAAACCCTAACCCTAACCCTAACCCCAACCCTAACCCTAACCCTAACCCAAATCCCTCCCTGACTCCCAATATGAAAAAAATTTCAATCTGTAAGTCAAAAATTGAAAATAAGAAGTCAAAAATTTGAACATAAACACAAAATTGGATATAAACTAAAAAGTGGTTGGAAGTAAATATTTACACTATCAAAAAACAATACTTACCTGATACAAACCTGAAAAAAGGAAACAAACACAAAATTGGATATAAACTAAAATCCCAATATGAAAAAAATTTCAACCTGTAAGTCAAAAATTGAAAATAAGAAGTCAAAAATTTGAACATAAACACAAAATTGGATATAAACTAAAAAGTGGTTGGAAGTAAATATTTACACTATCAAAAAACAATACTTACCTGATACAAACCTGAAAAAAGGAAACCTAAACACAAAATTGAATATAAACTAAAAAATGGTTGGAAGTAAATAATTACATTATCAAAAAACAATACTTACCTGATACAAACCTAAAAAAAAGGAAACACAGTTATACTTACCTATGCCGAGATCACATATTCACGCCCAATCGGTACCTGCAAGAAAAGAAACAGAAATACACAAGAGCGAAAAAAACAACAAGTTAATAAGCTAAAATAAGTAAATGGGAAATTATCCGGTACGAAACGCAAATTGCTGACATGAAACTATATAAGGACCGCTCCAAGCAGGAAACTCAGTCTCGATGCGGCCATGAAGGAGGAAACAGCTCCACGTGCAATAAAACTAAATTTAGCTGCAATTCCCGTGTGCCAGACCTGAGGAAGGCACAAAAGATGCCGAAACGTTGTCGATGGCCACACGGAGGAAATAAAAGGGAGCGCAAACTAGCGCCCATAGGAAAACAATTAGACGCAAAATTAATATTGACCCACGCTCTACCCAGATAGGAGAGCGCATGGATGCCGCACAGAGCAAGATGCTCTCGCTCCACCCAGATAGGGGAGTCGATGAATTAAGTGCGAGGTACGATTAATTTGACCGCAAATGCAGCTGTCAATCTATCATGCCAAGTCGAGACTTATTTATTACATATATAACAAAGGCGACCGGATAGGCAAAGTACAAACACAAAAACAACACAACAACTACAAAGCAAATACATGTTTATTAAGCCCAATTTGGCCTGACCAGCATGGCTGGCGCAGCCACGACGGACAGTGTGCTCTGGGGCTGGTTGTGGGACGTGGGCGTGGACGGTAGGACCGTGCCTTTGCTCCTCTCCTTCGGGGGAGGAACTCCATACTTAATCCTAACTCGCCTGTGCCACCTCCACTGCCCCCCCACGTTTCCAGTTTCCATTCAGCTCCTGCTGCGTCTGTGCGCTGTCCCCTAAACCGATCCTACCCTAACCCTAACCCTAACCTAACCCCAAACCCTAACCCTAACCCTAACCCCAACCCTAACCCTAACCCTAACCCAAATCCCTCCCTGACTCCCAATATGAAAAAAATTTCAATCTGTAAGTCAAAAATTGAAAATAAGAAGTCAAAAATTTGAACATAAACACAAAATTGGATATAAACTAAAAAGTGGTTGGAAGTAAATATTTACACTATCAAAAAACAATACTTACCTGATACAAACCTGAAAAAAGGAAACAAACACAAAATTGGATATAAACTAAAATCCCAATATGAAAAAAATTTCAACCTGTAAGTCAAAAATTGAAAATAAGAAGTCAAAAATTTGAACATAAACACAAAATTGGATATAAACTAAAAAGTGGTTGGAAGTAAATATTTACACTATCAAAAAACAATACTTACCTGATACAAACCTGAAAAAAGGAAACCTAAACACAAAATTGAATATAAACTAAAAAATGGTTGGAAGTAAATAATTACATTATCAAAAAACAATACTTACCTGATACAAACCTAAAAAAAAGGAAACACAGTTATACTTACCTATGCCGAGATCACATATTCACGCCCAATCGGTACCTGCAAGAAAAGAAACAGAAATACACAAGAGCGAAAAAAACAACAAGTTAATAAGCTAAAATAAGTAAATGGGAAATTATCCGGTACGAAACGCAAATTGCTGACATGAAACTATATAAGGACCGCTCCAAGCAGGAAACTCAGTCTCGATGCGGCCATGAAGGAGGAAACAGCTCCACGTGCAATAAAACTAAATTTAGCTGCAATTCCCGTGTGCCAGACCTGAGGAAGGCACAAAAGATGCCGAAACGTTGTCGATGGCCACACGGAGGAAATAAAAGGGAGCGCAAACTAGCGCCCATAGGAAAACAATTAGACGCAAAATTAATATTGACCCACGCTCTACCCAGATAGGAGAGCGCATGGATGCCGCACAGAGCAAGATGCTCTCGCTCCACCCAGATAGGGGAGTCGATGAATTAAGTGCGAGGTACGATTAATTTGACCGCAAATGCAGCTGTCAATCTATCATGCCAAGTCGAGACTTATTTATTACATATATAACAAAGGCGACCGGATAGGCAAAGTACAAACACAAAAACAACACAACAACTACAAAGCAAATACATGTTTATTAAGCCCAATTTGGCCTGACCAGCATGGCTGGCGCAGCCACGACGGACAGTGTGCTCTGGGGCTGGTTGTGGGACGTGGGCGTGGACGGTAGGACCGTGCCTTTGCTCCTCTCCTTCGGGGGAGGAACTCCATACTTAATCCTAACTCGCCTGTGCCACCTCCACTGCCCCCCCACGTTTCCAGTTTCCATTCAGCTCCTGCTGCGTCTGTGCGCTGTCCCCTAAACCGATCCTACCCTAACCCTAACCCTAACCTAACCCCAAACCCTAACCCTAACCCTAACCCCAACCCTAACCCTAACCCTAACCCAAATCCCTCCCTGACTCCCAATATGAAAAAAATTTCAATCTGTAAGTCAAAAATTGAAAATAAGAAGTCAAAAATTTGAACATAAACACAAAATTGGATATAAACTAAAAAGTGGTTGGAAGTAAATATTTACACTATCAAAAAACAATACTTACCTGATACAAACCTGAAAAAAGGAAACAAACACAAAATTGGATATAAACTAAAATCCCAATATGAAAAAAATTTCAACCTGTAAGTCAAAAATTGAAAATAAGAAGTCAAAAATTTGAACATAAACACAAAATTGGATATAAACTAAAAAGTGGTTGGAAGTAAATATTTACACTATCAAAAAACAATACTTACCTGATACAAACCTGAAAAAAGGAAACCTAAACACAAAATTGAATATAAACTAAAAAATGGTTGGAAGTAAATAATTACATTATCAAAAAACAATACTTACCTGATACAAACCTAAAAAAAAAGGAAACACAGTTATACTTACCTATGCCGAGATCACATATTCACGCCCAATCGGTACCTGCAAGAAAAGAAACAGAAATACACAAGAGCGAAAAAAACAACAAGTTAATAAGCTAAAATAAGTAAATGGGAAATTATCCGGTACGAAACGCAAATTGCTGACATGAAACTATATAAGGACCGCTCCAAGCAGGAAACTCAGTCTCGATGCGGCCATGAAGGAGGAAACAGCTCCACGTGCAATAAAACTAAATTTAGCTGCAATTCCCGTGTGCCAGACCTGAGGAAGGCACAAAAGATGCCGAAACGTTGTCGATGGCCACACGGAGGAAATAAAAGGGAGCGCAAACTAGCGCCCATAGGAAAACAATTAGACGCAAAATTAATATTGACCCACGCTCTACCCAGATAGGAGAGCGCATGGATGCCGCACAGAGCAAGATGCTCTCGCTCCACCCAGATAGGGGAGTCGATGAATTAAGTGCGAGGTACGATTAATTTGACCGCAAATGCAGCTGTCAATCTATCATGCCAAGTCGAGACTTATTTATTACATATATAACAAAGGCGACCGGATAGGCAAAGTACAAACACAAAAACAACACAACAACTACAAAGCAAATACATGTTTATTAAGCCCAATTTGGCCTGACCAGCATGGCTGGCGCAGCCACGACGGACAGTGTGCTCTGGGGCTGGTTGTGGGACGTGGGCGTGGACGGTAGGACCGTGCCTTTGCTCCTCTCCTTCGGGGGAGGAACTCCATACTTAATCCTAACTCGCCTGTGCCACCTCCACTGCCCCCCCACGTTTCCAGTTTCCATTCAGCTCCTGCTGCGTCTGTGCGCTGTCCCCTAAACCGATCCTACCCTAACCCTAACCCTAACCTAACCCCAAACCCTAACCCTAACCCTAACCCCAACCCTAACCCTAACCCTAACCCAAATCCCTCCCTGACTCCCAATATGAAAAAAATTTCAATCTGTAAGTCAAAAATTGAAAATAAGAAGTCAAAAATTTGAACATAAACACAAAATTGGATATAAACTAAAAAGTGGTTGGAAGTAAATATTTACACTATCAAAAAACAATACTTACCTGATACAAACCTGAAAAAAGGAAACAAACACAAAATTGGATATAAACTAAAATCCCAATATGAAAAAAATTTCAACCTGTAAGTCAAAAATTGAAAATAAGAAGTCAAAAATTTGAACATAAACACAAAATTGGATATAAACTAAAAAGTGGTTGGAAGTAAATATTTACACTATCAAAAAACAATACTTACCTGATACAAACCTGAAAAAAGGAAACCTAAACACAAAATTGAATATAAACTAAAAAATGGTTGGAAGTAAATAATTACATTATCAAAAAACAATACTTACCTGATACAAACCTAAAAAAAAGGAAACACAGTTATACTTACCTATGCCGAGATCACATATTCACGCCCAATCGGTACCTGCAAGAAAAGAAACAGAAATACACAAGAGCGAAAAAAACAACAAGTTAATAAGCTAAAATAAGTAAATGGGAAATTATCCGGTACGAAACGCAAATTGCTGACATGAAACTATATAAGGACCGCTCCAAGCAGGAAACTCAGTCTCGATGCGGCCATGAAGGAGGAAACAGCTCCACGTGCAATAAAACTAAATTTAGCTGCAATTCCCGTGTGCCAGACCTGAGGAAGGCACAAAAGATGCCGAAACGTTGTCGATGGCCACACGGAGGAAATAAAAGGGAGCGCAAACTAGCGCCCATAGGAAAACAATTAGACGCAAAATTAATATTGACCCACGCTCTACCCAGATAGGAGAGCGCATGGATGCCGCACAGAGCAAGATGCTCTCGCTCCACCCAGATAGGGGAGTCGATGAATTAAGTGCGAGGTACGATTAATTTGACCGCAAATGCAGCTGTCAATCTATCATGCCAAGTCGAGACTTATTTATTACATATATAACAAAGGCGACCGGATAGGCAAAGTACAAACACAAAAACAACACAACAACTACAAAGCAAATACATGTTTATTAAGCCCAATTTGGCCTGACCAGCATGGCTGGCGCAGCCACGACGGACAGTGTGCTCTGGGGCTGGTTGTGGGACGTGGGCGTGGACGGTAGGACCGTGCCTTTGCTCCTCTCCTTCGGGGGAGGAACTCCATACTTAATCCTAACTCGCCTGTGCCACCTCCACTGCCCCCCCACGTTTCCAGTTTCCATTCAGCTCCTGCTGCGTCTGTGCGCTGTCCCCTAAACCGATCCTACCCTAACCCTAACCCTAACCTAACCCCAAACCCTAACCCTAACCCTAACCCCAACCCTAACCCTAACCCTAACCCAAATCCCTCCCTGACTCCCAATATGAAAAAAATTTCAATCTGTAAGTCAAAAATTGAAAATAAGAAGTCAAAAATTTGAACATAAACACAAAATTGGATATAAACTAAAAAGTGGTTTGAAGTAAATATTTACACTATCAAAAAACAATACTTACCTGATACAAACCTGAAAAAAGGAAACAAACACAAAATTGGATATAAACTAAAATCCCAATATGAAAAAAATTTCAACCTGTAAGTCAAAAATTGAAAATAAGAAGTCAAAAATTTGAACATAAACACAAAATTGGATATAAACTAAAAAGTGGTTGGAAGTAAATATTTACACTATCAAAAAACAATACTTACCTGATACAAACCTGAAAAAAGGAAACCTAAACACAAAATTGAATATAAACTAAAAAATGGTTGGAAGTAAATAATTACATTATCAAAAAACAATACTTACCTGATACAAACCTAAAAAAAAGGAAACACAGTTATACTTACCTATGCCGAGATCACATATTCACGCCCAATCGGTACCTGCAAGAAAAGAAACAGAAATACACAAGAGCGAAAAAAACAACAAGTTAATAAGCTAAAATAAGTAAATGGGAAATTATCCGGTACGAAACGCAAATTGCTGACATGAAACTATATAAGGACCGCTCCAAGCAGGAAACTCAGTCTCGATGCGGCCATGAAGGAGGAAACAGCTCCACGTGCAATAAAACTAAATTTAGCTGCAATTCCCGTGTGCCAGACCTGAGGAAGGCACAAAAGATGCCGAAACGTTGTCGATGGCCACACGGAGGAAATAAAAGGGAGCGCAAACTAGCGCCCATAGGAAAACAATTAGACGCAAAATTAATATTGACCCACGCTCTACCCAGATAGGAGAGCGCATGGATGCCGCACAGAGCAAGATGCTCTCGCTCCACCCAGATAGGGGAGTCGATGAATTAAGTGCGAGGTACGATTAATTTGACCGCAAATGCAGCTGTCAATCTATCATGCCAAGTCGAGACTTATTTATTACATATATAACAAAGGCGACCGGATAGGCAAAGTACAAACACAAAAACAACACAACAACTACAAAGCAAATACATGTTTATTAAGCCCAATTTGGCCTGACCAGCATGGCTGGCGCAGCCACGACGGACAGTGTGCTCTGGGGCTGGTTGTGGGACGTGGGCGTGGACGGTAGGACCGTGCCTTTGCTCCTCTCCTTCGGGGGAGGAACTCCATACTTAATCCTTAATTAAAACCATAATACTTACCCAAAACAAAAAAATATACTTACCTATTCCGGAGATCACAAATCCACGCCCAATCGGTGCCTGCAAGAAAACAAGTTACCATGTTAAAGAAACAAGCGCAAATCGCTGGCTCCGCCCACTTGGAGGAGTGTATATAAGCACCGTTCGGAGCAGGAGCTCTCAGTCTCGATGCGGCCGTGGAAGGGGAAGCAGCTCCCCATGTGATGAAACTAAACTAAATTTAGATGCAATTCCTGTGTGCCAGACCTGAAGAAGGCACAAAAGGTGCCGAAACGTTGTCGATGGCCACACAGATGAACAAAATTTAGCGCAAAATGACGCCGGTACAAAACCAATTGGAAACAAATAGTAATTTACCCACGCTCTACCCAAATAGGAGAGCGCATGGATGCCGCACAGAGCAAGATGCTCTCGCTCCACCCAGATAGGGGAGTCGATGAATTAGGTGCGAGGTACGAATATTTAGTTGAACGCAAGCGCAGCTGTCAATCTTACATGCCAAATCGAGACTCACTTATTAATTATATAACAAAGGCTACCGGATAGGTAAAGTGCAATCAAGAAACAAACTTACAATAAGCACAAACACGTGTTCAAGGTCACAAACGATCTTTATTAAGCCCTAATTGGTCCTGGCCAGCATGGCGGGTGCGGCCGCAACGGGCAGGATGCTCTGGAGCTGGTTGTGGGGTGCGGGCCGGGATGGTAGGACCGTGCCTTTGTTCCTCTCCTTCGGGGGAGGAACTCTTTACCTAATCCAGACCTGAAGAAGGCACAAAAGGTGCCGAAACGTTGTCGATGGCCACACAGATGAACAAAATTTAGCGCAAAATGACGCCGGTACAAAACCAATTGGAAACAAATAGTAATTTACCCACGCTCTACCCAAATAGGAGAGCGCATGGATGCCGCACAGAGCAAGATGCTCTCGCTCCACCCAGATAGGGGAGTCGATGAATTAGGTGCGAGGTACGAATATTTAGTTGAACGCAAGCGCAGCTGTCAATCTTACATGCCAAATCGAGACTCACTTATTAATTATATAACAAAGGCTACCGGATAGGTAAAGTGCAATCAAGAAACAAACTTACAATAAGCACAAACACGTGTTCAAGGTCACAAACGATCTTTATTAAGCCCTAATTGGTCCTGGCCAGCATGGCGGGTGCGGCCGCAACGGGCAGGATGCTCTGGAGCTGGTTGTGGGGTGCGGGCCGGGATGGTAGGACCGTGCCTTTGTTCCTCTCCTTCGGGGGAGGAACTCTTTACCTAATCCTAACCCTAACCCTAACCCTAACCCTAACCCTAACCCTAACCCTAACCCTAACCCTAACCCTAACCCCTAACCCTAACCCTAACCCTAACCCTAACCCTAACCCTAACCCTAACCCTAACCCTAACCCTAACCTGACCCCATTTCCCGACAAGACAAAAACGTCAACCTGCAAGTTAAATTTGAAAATAAACAAGTCAAAATCTGAACGTAAACACAAATTTGAACAATAATGGCAAATAAGCACTATTTGAGACCAAAAGGCAGTTAAAAGTAAATACTTACCTCAAATAAAACCACAATACTCACCCAAAACAAAAACAAAAAATGTGCATACCTATCAAATTGAATGTAAACAATTGCAAATAAGCATTATTTGGGACAAAAAAAAAAAAAAAAAAAAAAAAAAAAAAAAAAAAAAAAAAAAAAAAAAAAAGCAAAAAAAGCAGTTAAAAGTAAAATACTTACCTTAATTAAAACCATAATACTTACCCAAAACAAAAAAATACCCCATTTCCCGACAAGACAAAAACGTCAACCTGCAAGTTAAATTTGAAAATAAACAAGTCAAAATCTGAACGTAAACACAAATTTGAACAAAAAATAATGGCAAATAAGCACTAATTTGAACAAAAAATAATGGCAAATAAGCACTATTTGAGACCAAAATGCAGTTAAAAGTAAATACTCACCTCAAATAAAACCACAATACTCACCCAAAACAAAAAAATGTGCATACCTATCAAATTGAATGTAAACAATTGCAAATAAGCATTATTTGGGACAAAAAAAAGCAAAAAAAGCAGTTAAAAGTAAAATACTTACCTTAATTAAAACCATAATACTATCAAATTGAATGTAAACAATTGCAAATAAGCATTATTTGGGACAAAAAAAAGCAAAAAAAAGCAGTTAAAAGTAAAATACTTACCTTAATTAAAACCATAATACTTACCCAAAACAAAAAAATATACTTACCTATTCCGGAGATCACAAATCCACGCCCAATCGGTGCCTGCAAGAAAACAAGTTACCATGTTAAAGAAACAAGCGCAAATCGCTGGCTCCGCCCACTTGGAGGAGTGTATATAAGCACCGTTCGGAGCAGGAGCTCTCAGTCTCGATGCGGCCGTGGAAGGGGAAGCAGCTCCCCATGTGATGAAACTAAACTAAATTTAGATGCAATTCCTGTGTGCCAGACCTGAAGAAGGCACAAAAGGTGCCGAAACGTTGTCGATGGCCACACAGATGAACAAAATTTAGCGCAAAATGACGCCGGTACAAAACCAATTGGAAACAAATAGTAATTTACCCACGCTCTACCCAAATAGGAGAGCGCATGGATGCCGCACAGAGCAAGATGCTCTCGCTCCACCCAGATAGGGGAGTCGATGAATTAGGTGCGAGGTACGAATATTTAGTTGAACGCAAGCGCAGCTGTCAATCTTACATGCCAAATCGAGACTCACTTATTAATTATATAACAAAGGCGACCGGATAGGTAAAGTGCAATCAAGAAACAAACTTACAATAAGCACAAACACGTGTTCAAGGTCACAAACGATCTTTATTAAGCCCTAATTGGTCCTGGCCAGCATGGCGGGTGCGGCCGCAACGGGCAGGATGCTCTGGAGCTGGTTGTGGGGTGCGGGCCGGGATGGTAGGACCGTGCCTTTGTTCCTCTCCTTCGGGGGAGGAACTCTTTACCTAATCCTAACTCGCCTGTGCCACCTCCAGTGCGCCCCCCCCCACGTTTCCGGTTTCCATCGAGCTCCTGTTACGTCTGTGTGCTGTCCCCTAAACTGGTCTTATCCCAGCCCTAATCCTAACCTATCCCCCATCCTAACCTAACCCCCGACCCTAACCCTAATCCTAACCCTAACCCTAACCTTAACCCTAACCCTAACCCTAACCTGACCCCATTTCCCGACAAGACAAAAACGTCAACCTGCAAGTTAAATTTGAAAATAAACAAGTCAAAATCTGAACGTAAACACAAATTTGAACAATAATGGCAAATAAGCACTATTTGAGACCAAAAGGCAGTTAAAAGTAAATACTTACCTCAAATAAAACCACAATACTCACCCAAAACAAAAACAAAAAATGTGCATACCTATCAAATTGAATGTAAACAATTGCAAATAAGCATTATTTGGGACAAAAAAAAAAAAAAAAAAAAAAAAAAAAAAAAAAAAAAAGCAAAAAAAGCAGTTAAAAGTAAAATACTTACCTTAATTAAAACCATAATACTTACCCAAAACAAAAAAATACCCCATTTCCCGACAAGACAAAAACGTCAACCTGCAAGTTAAATTTGAAAATAAACAAGTCAAAATCTGAACGTAAACACAAATTTGAACAAAAAATAATGGCAAATAAGCACTAATTTGAACAAAAAATAATGGCAAATAAGCACTATTTGAGACCAAAATGCAGTTAAAAGTAAATACTCACCTCAAATAAAACCACAATACTCACCCAAAACAAAAAAATGTGCATACCTATCAAATTGAATGTAAACAATTGCAAATAAGCATTATTTGGGACAAAAAAAAGCAAAAAAAGCAGTTAAAAGTAAAATACTTACCTTAATTAAAACCATAATACTATCAAATTGAATGTAAACAATTGCAAATAAGCATTATTTGGGACAAAAAAAAGCAAAAAAAAGCAGTTAAAAGTAAAATACTTACCTTAATTAAAACCATAATACTTACCCAAAACAAAAAAATATACTTACCTATTCCGGAGATCACAAATCCACGCCCAATCGGTGCCTGCAAGAAAACAAGTTACCATGTTAAAGAAACAAGCGCAAATCGCTGGCTCCGCCCACTTGGAGGAGTGTATATAAGCACCGTTCGGAGCAGGAGCTCTCAGTCTCGATGCGGCCGTGGAAGGGGAAGCAGCTCCCCATGTGATGAAACTAAACTAAATTTAGATGCAATTCCTGTGTGCCAGACCTGAAGAAGGCACAAAAGGTGCCGAAACGTTGTCGATGGCCACACAGATGAACAAAATTTAGCGCAAAATGACGCCGGTACAAAACCAATTGGAAACAAATAGTAATTTACCCACGCTCTACCCAAATAGGAGAGCGCATGGATGCCGCACAGAGCAAGATGCTCTCGCTCCACCCAGATAGGGGAGTCGATGAATTAGGTGCGAGGTACGAATATTTAGTTGAACGCAAGCGCAGCTGTCAATCTTACATGCCAAATCGAGACTCACTTATTAATTATATAACAAAGGCGACCGGATAGGTAAAGTGCAATCAAGAAACAAACTTACAATAAGCACAAACACGTGTTCAAGGTCACAAACGATCTTTATTAAGCCCTAATTGGTCCTGGCCAGCATGGCGGGTGCGGCCGCAACGGGCAGGATGCTCTGGAGCTGGTTGTGGGGTGCGGGCCGGGATGGTAGGACCGTGCCTTTGTTCCTCTCCTTCGGGGGAGGAACTCTTTACCTAATCCTAACTCGCCTGTGCCACCTCCAGTGCGCCCCCCCCCACGTTTCCGGTTTCCATCGAGCTCCTGTTACGTCTGTGTGCTGTCCCCTAAACTGGTCTTATCCCAGCCCTAATCCTAACCTATCCCCCATCCTAACCTAACCCCCGACCCTAACCCTAATCCTAACCCTAACCCTAACCTTAACCCTAACCCTAACCCTAACCTGACCCCATTTCCCGACAAGACAAAAACGTCAACCTGCAAGTTAAATTTGAAAATAAACAAGTCAAAATCTGAACGTAAACACAAATTTGAACAATAATGGCAAATAAGCACTATTTGAGACCAAAAGGCAGTTAAAAGTAAATACTTACCTCAAATAAAACCACAATACTCACCCAAAACAAAAACAAAAAATGTGCATACCTATCAAATTGAATGTAAACAATTGCAAATAAGCATTATTTGGGACAAAAAAAAAAAAAAAAAAAAAAAAAAAAAAAAAAAAAAAAGCAAAAAAAGCAGTTAAAAGTAAAATACTTACCTTAATTAAAACCATAATACTTACCCAAAACAAAAAAATACCCCATTTCCCGACAAGACAAAAACGTCAACCTGCAAGTTAAATTTGAAAATAAACAAGTCAAAATCTGAACGTAAACACAAATTTGAACAAAAAATAATGGCAAATAAGCACTAATTTGAACAAAAAATAATGGCAAATAAGCACTATTTGAGACCAAAATGCAGTTAAAAGTAAATACTCACCTCAAATAAAACCACAATACTCACCCAAAACAAAAAAATGTGCATACCTATCAAATTGAATGTAAACAATTGCAAATAAGCATTATTTGGGACAAAAAAAAGCAAAAAAAGCAGTTAAAAGTAAAATACTTACCTTAATTAAAACCATAATACTATCAAATTGAATGTAAACAATTGCAAATAAGCATTATTTGGGACAAAAAAAAGCAAAAAAAAGCAGTTAAAAGTAAAATACTTACCTTAATTAAAACCATAATACTTACCCAAAACAAAAAAATATACTTACCTATTCCGGAGATCACAAATCCACGCCCAATCGGTGCCTGCAAGAAAACAAGTTACCATGTTAAAGAAACAAGCGCAAATCGCTGGCTCCGCCCACTTGGAGGAGTGTATATAAGCACCGTTCGGAGCAGGAGCTCTCAGTCTCGATGCGGCCGTGGAAGGGGAAGCAGCTCCCCATGTGATGAAACTAAACTAAATTTAGATGCAATTCCTGTGTGCCAGACCTGAAGAAGGCACAAAAGGTGCCGAAACGTTGTCGATGGCCACACAGATGAACAAAATTTAGCGCAAAATGACGCCGGTACAAAACCAATTGGAAACAAATAGTAATTTACCCACGCTCTACCCAAATAGGAGAGCGCATGGATGCCGCACAGAGCAAGATGCTCTCGCTCCACCCAGATAGGGGAGTCGATGAATTAGGTGCGAGGTACGAATATTTAGTTGAACGCAAGCGCAGCTGTCAATCTTACATGCCAAATCGAGACTCACTTATTAATTATATAACAAAGGCGACCGGATAGGTAAAGTGCAATCAAGAAACAAACTTACAATAAGCACAAACACGTGTTCAAGGTCACAAACGATCTTTATTAAGCCCTAATTGGTCCTGGCCAGCATGGCGGGTGCGGCCGCAACGGGCAGGATGCTCTGGAGCTGGTTGTGGGGTGCGGGCCGGGATGGTAGGACCGTGCCTTTGTTCCTCTCCTTCGGGGGAGGAACTCTTTACCTAATCCTAACTCGCCTGTGCCACCTCCAGTGCGCCCCCCCCCACGTTTCCGGTTTCCATCGAGCTCCTGTTACGTCTGTGTGCTGTCCCCTAAACTGGTCTTATCCCAGCCCTAATCCTAACCTATCCCCCATCCTAACCTAACCCCCGACCCTAACCCTAATCCTAACCCTAACCCTAACCTTAACCCTAACCCTAACCCTAACCTGACCCCATTTCCCGACAAGACAAAAACGTCAACCTGCAAGTTAAATTTGAAAATAAACAAGTCAAAATCTGAACGTAAACACAAATTTGAACAATAATGGCAAATAAGCACTATTTGAGACCAAAAGGCAGTTAAAAGTAAATACTTACCTCAAATAAAACCACAATACTCACCCAAAACAAAAACAAAAAATGTGCATACCTATCAAATTGAATGTAAACAATTGCAAATAAGCATTATTTGGGACAAAAAAAAAAAAAAAAAAAAAAAAAAAAAAAAAAAAAAAAAAAAAGCAAAAAAAGCAGTTAAAAGTAAAATACTTACCTTAATTAAAACCATAATACTTACCCAAAACAAAAAAATACCCCATTTCCCGACAAGACAAAAACGTCAACCTGCAAGTTAAATTTGAAAATAAACAAGTCAAAATCTGAACGTAAACACAAATTTGAACAAAAAATAATGGCAAATAAGCACTAATTTGAACAAAAAATAATGGCAAATAAGCACTATTTGAGACCAAAATGCAGTTAAAAGTAAATACTCACCTCAAATAAAACCACAATACTCACCCAAAACAAAAAAATGTGCATACCTATCAAATTGAATGTAAACAATTGCAAATAAGCATTATTTGGGACAAAAAAAAGCAAAAAAAGCAGTTAAAAGTAAAATACTTACCTTAATTAAAACCATAATACTATCAAATTGAATGTAAACAATTGCAAATAAGCATTATTTGGGACAAAAAAAAGCAAAAAAAAGCAGTTAAAAGTAAAATACTTACCTTAATTAAAACCATAATACTTACCCAAAACAAAAAAATATACTTACCTATTCCGGAGATCACAAATCCACGCCCAATCGGTGCCTGCAAGAAAACAAGTTACCATGTTAAAGAAACAAGCGCAAATCGCTGGCTCCGCCCACTTGGAGGAGTGTATATAAGCACCGTTCGGAGCAGGAGCTCTCAGTCTCGATGCGGCCGTGGAAGGGGAAGCAGCTCCCCATGTGATGAAACTAAACTAAATTTAGATGCAATTCCTGTGTGCCAGACCTGAAGAAGGCACAAAAGGTGCCGAAACGTTGTCGATGGCCACACAGATGAACAAAATTTAGCGCAAAATGACGCCGGTACAAAACCAATTGGAAACAAATAGTAATTTACCCACGCTCTACCCAAATAGGAGAGCGCATGGATGCCGCACAGAGCAAGATGCTCTCGCTCCACCCAGATAGGGGAGTCGATGAATTAGGTGCGAGGTACGAATATTTAGTTGAACGCAAGCGCAGCTGTCAATCTTACATGCCAAATCGAGACTCACTTATTAATTATATAACAAAGGCGACCGGATAGGTAAAGTGCAATCAAGAAACAAACTTACAATAAGCACAAACACGTGTTCAAGGTCACAAACGATCTTTATTAAGCCCTAATTGGTCCTGGCCAGCATGGCGGGTGCGGCCGCAACGGGCAGGATGCTCTGGAGCTGGTTGTGGGGTGCGGGCCGGGATGGTAGGACCGTGCCTTTGTTCCTCTCCTTCGGGGGAGGAACTCTTTACCTAATCCTAACTCGCCTGTGCCACCTCCAGTGCGCCCCCCCCCACGTTTCCGGTTTCCATCGAGCTCCTGTTACGTCTGTGTGCTGTCCCCTAAACTGGTTTTATCCCAGCCCTAATCCTAACCTATCCCCCATCCTAACCTAACCCCCGACCCTAACCCTAATCCTAACCCTAACCCTAACCTTAACCCTAACCCTAACCCTAACCTGACCCCATTTCCCGACAAGACAAAAACGTCAACCTGCAAGTTAAATTTGAAAATAAACAAGTCAAAATCTGAACGTAAACACAAATTTGAACAATAATGGCAAATAAGCACTATTTGAGACCAAAAGGCAGTTAAAAGTAAATACTTACCTCAAATAAAACCACAATACTCACCCAAAACAAAAACAAAAAATGTGCATACCTATCAAATTGAATGTAAACAATTGCAAATAAGCATTATTTGGGACAAAAAAAAAAAAAAAAAAAAAAAAAAAAAAAAAAAAAAAAAAAAGCAAAAAAAGCAGTTAAAAGTAAAATACTTACCTTAATTAAAACCATAATACTTACCCAAAACAAAAAAATACCCCATTTCCCGACAAGACAAAAACGTCAACCTGCAAGTTAAATTTGAAAATAAACAAGTCAAAATCTGAACGTAAACACAAATTTGAACAAAAAATAATGGCAAATAAGCACTAATTTGAACAAAAAATAATGGCAAATAAGCACTATTTGAGACCAAAATGCAGTTAAAAGTAAATACTCACCTCAAATAAAACCACAATACTCACCCAAAACAAAAAAATGTGCATACCTATCAAATTGAATGTAAACAATTGCAAATAAGCATTATTTGGGACAAAAAAAAGCAAAAAAAGCAGTTAAAAGTAAAATACTTACCTTAATTAAAACCATAATACTATCAAATTGAATGTAAACAATTGCAAATAAGCATTATTTGGGACAAAAAAAAGCAAAAAAAAGCAGTTAAAAGTAAAATACTTACCTTAATTAAAACCATAATACTTACCCAAAACAAAAAAATATACTTACCTATTCCGGAGATCACAAATCCACGCCCAATCGGTGCCTGCAAGAAAACAAGTTACCATGTTAAAGAAACAAGCGCAAATCGCTGGCTCCGCCCACTTGGAGGAGTGTATATAAGCACCGTTCGGAGCAGGAGCTCTCAGTCTCGATGCGGCCGTGGAAGGGGAAGCAGCTCCCCATGTGATGAAACTAAACTAAATTTAGATGCAATTCCTGTGTGCCAGACCTGAAGAAGGCACAAAAGGTGCCGAAACGTTGTCGATGGCCACACAGATGAACAAAATTTAGCGCAAAATGACGCCGGTACAAAACCAATTGGAAACAAATAGTAATTTACCCACGCTCTACCCAAATAGGAGAGCGCATGGATGCCGCACAGAGCAAGATGCTCTCGCTCCACCCAGATAGGGGAGTCGATGAATTAGGTGCGAGGTACGAATATTTAGTTGAACGCAAGCGCAGCTGTCAATCTTACATGCCAAATCGAGACTCACTTATTAATTATATAACAAAGGCGACCGGATAGGTAAAGTGCAATCAAGAAACAAACTTACAATAAGCACAAACACGTGTTCAAGGTCACAAACGATCTTTATTAAGCCCTAATTGGTCCTGGCCAGCATGGCGGGTGCGGCCGCAACGGGCAGGATGCTCTGGAGCTGGTTGTGGGGTGCGGGCCGGGATGGTAGGACCGTGCCTTTGTTCCTCTCCTTCGGGGGAGGAACTCTTTACCTAATCCTAACTCGCC
Organism: Syngnathus floridae; assembly: GCF_059516105.1. NCBI lineage: Eukaryota > Metazoa > Chordata > Actinopteri > Syngnathiformes > Syngnathidae > Syngnathus > Syngnathus floridae. The sequence continues at coordinate 25,248 of NW_028284162.1, read as the reverse complement.
TGTGCCACCTCCAGTGCGCCCCCCCCCACGTTTCCGGTTTCCATCGAGCTCCTGTTACGTCTGTGTGCTGTCCCCTAAACTGGTCTTATCCCAGCCCTAATCCTAACCTATCCCCCATCCTAACCTAACCCCCGACCCTAACCCTAATCCTAACCCTAACCCTAACCTTAACCCTAACCCTAACCCTAACCTGACCCCATTTCCCGACAAGACAAAAACGTCAACCTGCAAGTTAAATTTGAAAATAAACAAGTCAAAATCTGAACGTAAACACAAATTTGAACAATAATGGCAAATAAGCACTATTTGAGACCAAAAGGCAGTTAAAAGTAAATACTTACCTCAAATAAAACCACAATACTCGCCCAAAACAAAAAAAAAAAATGTGCATACCTATCAAATTGAATGTAAACAATTGCAAATAAGCATTATTTGGGACAAAAAAAAAAAAAAAAAAAAAAAAAAAAAAAAAGCAGTTAAAAGTAAAATACTTACCTTAATTAAAACCATAATACTTACCCAAAACAAAAAAATACCCCATTTCCCGACAAGACAAAAACGTCAACCTGCAAGTTAAATTTGAAAATAAACAAGTCAAAATCTGAACGTAAACACAAATTTGAACAAAAAATAATGGCAAATAAGCACTAATTTGAACAAAAAATAATGGCAAATAAGCACTATTTGAGACCAAAATGCAGTTAAAAGTAAATACTCACCTCAAATAAAACCACAATACTCACCCAAAACAAAAAAATGTGCATACCTATCAAATTGAATGTAAACAATTGCAAATAAGCATTATTTGGGACAAAAAAAAGCAAAAAAAGCAGTTAAAAGTAAAATACTTACCTTAATTAAAACCATAATACTATCAAATTGAATGTAAACAATTGCAAATAAGCATTATTTGGGACAAAAAAAAGCAAAAAAAAGCAGTTAAAAGTAAAATACTTACCTTAATTAAAACCATAATACTTACCCAAAACAAAAAAATATACTTACCTATTCCGGAGATCACAAATCCACGCCCAATCGGTGCCTGCAAGAAAACAAGTTACCATGTTAAAGAAACAAGCGCAAATCGCTGGCTCCGCCCACTTGGAGGAGTGTATATAAGCACCGTTCGGAGCAGGAGCTCTCAGTCTCGATGCGGCCGTGGAAGGGGAAGCAGCTCCCCATGTGATGAAACTAAACTAAATTTAGATGCAATTCCTGTGTGCCAGACCTGAAGAAGGCACAAAAGGTGCCGAAACGTTGTCGATGGCCACACAGATGAACAAAATTTAGCGCAAAATGACGCCGGTACAAAACCAATTGGAAACAAATAGTAATTTACCCACGCTCTACCCAAATAGGAGAGCGCATGGATGCCGCACAGAGCAAGATGCTCTCGCTCCACCCAGATAGGGGAGTCGATGAATTAGGTGCGAGGTACGAATATTTAGTTGAACGCAAGCGCAGCTGTCAATCTTACATGCCAAATCGAGACTCACTTATTAATTATATAACAAAGGCGACCGGATAGGTAAAGTGCAATCAAGAAACAAACTTACAATAAGCACAAACACGTGTTCAAGGTCACAAACGATCTTTATTAAGCCCTAATTGGTCCTGGCCAGCATGGCGGGTGCGGCCGCAACGGGCAGGATGCTCTGGAGCTGGTTGTGGGGTGCGGGCCGGGATGGTAGGACCGTGCCTTTGTTCCTCTCCTTCGGGGGAGGAACTCTTTACCTAATCCTAACTCGCCTGTGCCACCTCCAGTGCGCCCCCCCCCACGTTTCCGGTTTCCATCGAGCTCCTGTTACGTCTGTGTGCTGTCCCCTAAACTGGTCTTATCCCAGCCCTAATCCTAACCTATCCCCCATCCTAACCTAACCCCCGACCCTAACCCTAATCCTAACCCTAACCCTAACCTTAACCCTAACCCTAACCCTAACCTGACCCCATTTCCCGACAAGACAAAAACGTCAACCTGCAAGTTAAATTTGAAAATAAACAAGTCAAAATCTGAACGTAAACACAAATTTGAACAATAATGGCAAATAAGCACTATTTGAGACCAAAAGGCAGTTAAAAGTAAATACTTACCTCAAATAAAACCACAATACTCACCCAAAACAAAAACAAAAAATGTGCATACCTATCAAATTGAATGTAAACAATTGCAAATAAGCATTATTTGGGACAAAAAAAAAAAAAAAAAAAAAAAAAAAAAAAAAAAAAAAAAAAAAAAAAAAAAAAAGCAAAAAAAGCAGTTAAAAGTAAAATACTTACCTTAATTAAAACCATAATACTTACCCAAAACAAAAAAATACCCCATTTCCCGACAAGACAAAAACGTCAACCTGCAAGTTAAATTTGAAAATAAACAAGTCAAAATCTGAACGTAAACACAAATTTGAACAAAAAATAATGGCAAATAAGCACTAATTTGAACAAAAAATAATGGCAAATAAGCACTATTTGAGACCAAAATGCAGTTAAAAGTAAATACTCACCTCAAATAAAACCACAATACTCACCCAAAACAAAAAAATGTGCATACCTATCAAATTGAATGTAAACAATTGCAAATAAGCATTATTTGGGACAAAAAAAAGCAAAAAAAGCAGTTAAAAGTAAAATACTTACCTTAATTAAAACCATAATACTATCAAATTGAATGTAAACAATTGCAAATAAGCATTATTTGGGACAAAAAAAAGCAAAAAAAAGCAGTTAAAAGTAAAATACTTACCTTAATTAAAACCATAATACTTACCCAAAACAAAAAAATATACTTACCTATTCCGGAGATCACAAATCCACGCCCAATCGGTGCCTGCAAGAAAACAAGTTACCATGTTAAAGAAACAAGCGCAAATCGCTGGCTCCGCCCACTTGGAGGAGTGTATATAAGCACCGTTCGGAGCAGGAGCTCTCAGTCTCGATGCGGCCGTGGAAGGGGAAGCAGCTCCCCATGTGATGAAACTAAACTAAATTTAGATGCAATTCCTGTGTGCCAGACCTGAAGAAGGCACAAAAGGTGCCGAAACGTTGTCGATGGCCACACAGATGAACAAAATTTAGCGCAAAATGACGCCGGTACAAAACCAATTGGAAACAAATAGTAATTTACCCACGCTCTACCCAAATAGGAGAGCGCATGGATGCCGCACAGAGCAAGATGCTCTCGCTCCACCCAGATAGGGGAGTCGATGAATTAGGTGCGAGGTACGAATATTTAGTTGAACGCAAGCGCAGCTGTCAATCTTACATGCCAAATCGAGACTCACTTATTAATTATATAACAAAGGCGACCGGATAGGTAAAGTGCAATCAAGAAACAAACTTACAATAAGCACAAACACGTGTTCAAGGTCACAAACGATCTTTATTAAGCCCTAATTGGTCCTGGCCAGCATGGCGGGTGCGGCCGCAACGGGCAGGATGCTCTGGAGCTGGTTGTGGGGTGCGGGCCGGGATGGTAGGACCGTGCCTTTGTTCCTCTCCTTCGGGGGAGGAACTCTTTACCTAATCCTAACTCGCCTGTGCCACCTCCAGTGCGCCCCCCCCCACGTTTCCGGTTTCCATCGAGCTCCTGTTACGTCTGTGTGCTGTCCCCTAAACTGGTCTTATCCCAGCCCTAATCCTAACCTATCCCCCATCCTAACCTAACCCCCGACCCTAACCCTAATCCTAACCCTAACCCTAACCTTAACCCTAACCCTAACCCTAACCTGACCCCATTTCCCGACAAGACAAAAACGTCAACCTGCAAGTTAAATTTGAAAATAAACAAGTCAAAATCTGAACGTAAACACAAATTTGAACAATAATGGCAAATAAGCACTATTTGAGACCAAAAGGCAGTTAAAAGTAAATACTTACCTCAAATAAAACCACAATACTCACCCAAAACAAAAACAAAAAATGTGCATACCTATCAAATTGAATGTAAACAATTGCAAATAAGCATTATTTGGGACAAAAAAAAAAAAAAAAAAAAAAAAAAAAAAAAAAAAAAAAAAAAAAAAGCAAAAAAAGCAGTTAAAAGTAAAATACTTACCTTAATTAAAACCATAATACTTACCCAAAACAAAAAAATACCCCATTTCCCGACAAGACAAAAACGTCAACCTGCAAGTTAAATTTGAAAATAAACAAGTCAAAATCTGAACGTAAACACAAATTTGAACAAAAAATAATGGCAAATAAGCACTAATTTGAACAAAAAATAATGGCAAATAAGCACTATTTGAGACCAAAATGCAGTTAAAAGTAAATACTCACCTCAAATAAAACCACAATACTCACCCAAAACAAAAAAATGTGCATACCTATCAAATTGAATGTAAACAATTGCAAATAAGCATTATTTGGGACAAAAAAAAGCAAAAAAAGCAGTTAAAAGTAAAATACTTACCTTAATTAAAACCATAATACTATCAAATTGAATGTAAACAATTGCAAATAAGCATTATTTGGGACAAAAAAAAGCAAAAAAAAGCAGTTAAAAGTAAAATACTTACCTTAATTAAAACCATAATACTTACCCAAAACAAAAAAATATACTTACCTATTCCGGAGATCACAAATCCACGCCCAATCGGTGCCTGCAAGAAAACAAGTTACCATGTTAAAGAAACAAGCGCAAATCGCTGGCTCCGCCCACTTGGAGGAGTGTATATAAGCACCGTTCGGAGCAGGAGCTCTCAGTCTCGATGCGGCCGTGGAAGGGGAAGCAGCTCCCCATGTGATGAAACTAAACTAAATTTAGATGCAATTCCTGTGTGCCAGACCTGAAGAAGGCACAAAAGGTGCCGAAACGTTGTCGATGGCCACACAGATGAACAAAATTTAGCGCAAAATGACGCCGGTACAAAACCAATTGGAAACAAATAGTAATTTACCCACGCTCTACCCAAATAGGAGAGCGCATGGATGCCGCACAGAGCAAGATGCTCTCGCTCCACCCAGATAGGGGAGTCGATGAATTAGGTGCGAGGTACGAATATTTAGTTGAACGCAAGCGCAGCTGTCAATCTTACATGCCAAATCGAGACTCACTTATTAATTATATAACAAAGGCGACCGGATAGGTAAAGTGCAATCAAGAAACAAACTTACAATAAGCACAAACACGTGTTCAAGGTCACAAACGATCTTTATTAAGCCCTAATTGGTCCTGGCCAGCATGGCGGGTGCGGCCGCAACGGGCAGGATGCTCTGGAGCTGGTTGTGGGGTGCGGGCCGGGATGGTAGGACCGTGCCTTTGTTCCTCTCCTTCGGGGGAGGAACTCTTTACCTAATCCTAACTCGCCTGTGCCACCTCCAGTGCGCCCCCCCCCCACGTTTCCGGTTTCCATCGAGCTCCTGTTACGTCTGTGTGCTGTCCCCTAAACTGGTCTTATCCCAGCCCTAATCCTAACCTATCCCCCATCCTAACCTAACCCCCGACCCTAACCCTAATCCTAACCCTAACCCTAACCTTAACCCTAACCCTAACCCTAACCTGACCCCATTTCCCGACAAGACAAAAACGTCAACCTGCAAGTTAAATTTGAAAATAAACAAGTCAAAATCTGAACGTAAACACAAATTTGAACAATAATGGCAAATAAGCACTATTTGAGACCAAAAGGCAGTTAAAAGTAAATACTTACCTCAAATAAAACCACAATACTCACCCAAAACAAAAACAAAAAATGTGCATACCTATCAAATTGAATGTAAACAATTGCAAATAAGCATTATTTGGGACAAAAAAAAAAAAAAAAAAAAAAAAAAAAAAAAAAAAAAAAAAAAAAAAGCAAAAAAAGCAGTTAAAAGTAAAATACTTACCTTAATTAAAACCATAATACTTACCCAAAACAAAAAAATACCCCATTTCCCGACAAGACAAAAACGTCAACCTGCAAGTTAAATTTGAAAATAAACAAGTCAAAATCTGAACGTAAACACAAATTTGAACAAAAAATAATGGCAAATAAGCACTAATTTGAACAAAAAATAATGGCAAATAAGCACTATTTGAGACCAAAATGCAGTTAAAAGTAAATACTCACCTCAAATAAAACCACAATACTCACCCAAAACAAAAAAATGTGCATACCTATCAAATTGAATGTAAACAATTGCAAATAAGCATTATTTGGGACAAAAAAAAGCAAAAAAAGCAGTTAAAAGTAAAATACTTACCTTAATTAAAACCATAATACTATCAAATTGAATGTAAACAATTGCAAATAAGCATTATTTGGGACAAAAAAAAGCAAAAAAAAGCAGTTAAAAGTAAAATACTTACCTTAATTAAAACCATAATACTTACCCAAAACAAAAAAATATACTTACCTATTCCGGAGATCACAAATCCACGCCCAATCGGTGCCTGCAAGAAAACAAGTTACCATGTTAAAGAAACAAGCGCAAATCGCTGGCTCCGCCCACTTGGAGGAGTGTATATAAGCACCGTTCGGAGCAGGAGCTCTCAGTCTCGATGCGGCCGTGGAAGGGGAAGCAGCTCCCCATGTGATGAAACTAAACTAAATTTAGATGCAATTCCTGTGTGCCAGACCTGAAGAAGGCACAAAAGGTGCCGAAACGTTGTCGATGGCCACACAGATGAACAAAATTTAGCGCAAAATGACGCCGGTACAAAACCAATTGGAAACAAATAGTAATTTACCCACGCTCTACCCAAATAGGAGAGCGCATGGATGCCGCACAGAGCAAGATGCTCTCGCTCCACCCAGATAGGGGAGTCGATGAATTAGGTGCGAGGTACGAATATTTAGTTGAACGCAAGCGCAGCTGTCAATCTTACATGCCAAATCGAGACTCACTTATTAATTATATAACAAAGGCGACCGGATAGGTAAAGTGCAATCAAGAAACAAACTTACAATAAGCACAAACACGTGTTCAAGGTCACAAACGATCTTTATTAAGCCCTAATTGGTCCTGGCCAGCATGGCGGGTGCGGCCGCAACGGGCAGGATGCTCTGGAGCTGGTTGTGGGGTGCGGGCCGGGATGGTAGGACCGTGCCTTTGTTCCTCTCCTTCGGGGGAGGAACTCTTTACCTAATCCTAACTCGCCTGTGCCACCTCCAGTGCGCCCCCCCCCCACGTTTCCGGTTTCCATCGAGCTCCTGTTACGTCTGTGTGCTGTCCCCTAAACTGGTCTTATCCCAGCCCTAATCCTAACCTATCCCCCATCCTAACCTAACCCCCGACCCTAACCCTAATCCTAACCCTAACCCTAACCTTAACCCTAACCCTAACCCTAACCTGACCCCATTTCCCGACAAGACAAAAACGTCAACCTGCAAGTTAAATTTGAAAATAAACAAGTCAAAATCTGAACGTAAACACAAATTTGAACAATAATGGCAAATAAGCACTATTTGAGACCAAAAGGCAGTTAAAAGTAAATACTTACCTCAAATAAAACCACAATACTCACCCAAAACAAAAACAAAAAATGTGCATACCTATCAAATTGAATGTAAACAATTGCAAATAAGCATTATTTGGGACAAAAAAAAAAAAAAAAAAAAAAAAAAAAAAAAAAAAAAAAAAAAAAAAAGCAAAAAAAGCAGTTAAAAGTAAAATACTTACCTTAATTAAAACCATAATACTTACCCAAAACAAAAAAATACCCCATTTCCCGACAAGACAAAAACGTCAACCTGCAAGTTAAATTTGAAAATAAACAAGTCAAAATCTGAACGTAAACACAAATTTGAACAAAAAATAATGGCAAATAAGCACTAATTTGAACAAAAAATAATGGCAAATAAGCACTATTTGAGACCAAAATGCAGTTAAAAGTAAATACTCACCTCAAATAAAACCACAATACTCACCCAAAACAAAAAAATGTGCATACCTATCAAATTGAATGTAAACAATTGCAAATAAGCATTATTTGGGACAAAAAAAAGCAAAAAAAGCAGTTAAAAGTAAAATACTTACCTTAATTAAAACCATAATACTATCAAATTGAATGTAAACAATTGCAAATAAGCATTATTTGGGACAAAAAAAAGCAAAAAAAAGCAGTTAAAAGTAAAATACTTACCTTAATTAAAACCATAATACTTACCCAAAACAAAAAAATATACTTACCTATTCCGGAGATCACAAATCCACGCCCAATCGGTGCCTGCAAGAAAACAAGTTACCATGTTAAAGAAACAAGCGCAAATCGCTGGCTCCGCCCACTTGGAGGAGTGTATATAAGCACCGTTCGGAGCAGGAGCTCTCAGTCTCGATGCGGCCGTGGAAGGGGAAGCAGCTCCCCATGTGATGAAACTAAACTAAATTTAGATGCAATTCCTGTGTGCCAGACCTGAAGAAGGCACAAAAGGTGCCGAAACGTTGTCGATGGCCACACAGATGAACAAAATTTAGCGCAAAATGACGCCGGTACAAAACCAATTGGAAACAAATAGTAATTTACCCACGCTCTACCCAAATAGGAGAGCGCATGGATGCCGCACAGAGCAAGATGCTCTCGCTCCACCCAGATAGGGGAGTCGATGAATTAGGTGCGAGGTACGAATATTTAGTTGAACGCAAGCGCAGCTGTCAATCTTACATGCCAAATCGAGACTCACTTATTAATTATATAACAAAGGCGACCGGATAGGTAAAGTGCAATCAAGAAACAAACTTACAATAAGCACAAACACGTGTTCAAGGTCACAAACGATCTTTATTAAGCCCTAATTGGTCCTGGCCAGCATGGCGGGTGCGGCCGCAACGGGCAGGATGCTCTGGAGCTGGTTGTGGGGTGCGGGCCGGGATGGTAGGACCGTGCCTTTGTTCCTCTCCTTCGGGGGAGGAACTCTTTACCTAATCCTAACTCGCCTGTGCCACCTCCAGTGCGCCCCCCCCCACGTTTCCGGTTTCCATCGAGCTCCTGTTACGTCTGTGTGCTGTCCCCTAAACTGGTCTTATCCCAGCCCTAATCCTAACCTATCCCCCATCCTAACCTAACCCCCGACCCTAACCCTAATCCTAACCCTAACCCTAACCTTAACCCTAACCCTAACCCTAACCTGACCCCATTTCCCGACAAGACAAAAACGTCAACCTGCAAGTTAAATTTGAAAATAAACAAGTCAAAATCTGAACGTAAACACAAATTTGAACAATAATGGCAAATAAGCACTATTTGAGACCAAAAGGCAGTTAAAAGTAAATACTTACCTCAAATAAAACCACAATACTCACCCAAAACAAAAACAAAAAATGTGCATACCTATCAAATTGAATGTAAACAATTGCAAATAAGCATTATTTGGGACAAAAAAAAAAAAAAAAAAAAAAAAAAAAAAAAAAAAAAAAAAAAAAGCAAAAAAAGCAGTTAAAAGTAAAATACTTACCTTAATTAAAACCATAATACTTACCCAAAACAAAAAAATACCCCATTTCCCGACAAGACAAAAACGTCAACCTGCAAGTTAAATTTGAAAATAAACAAGTCAAAATCTGAACGTAAACACAAATTTGAACAAAAAATAATGGCAAATAAGCACTAATTTGAACAAAAAATAATGGCAAATAAGCACTATTTGAGACCAAAATGCAGTTAAAAGTAAATACTCACCTCAAATAAAACCACAATACTCACCCAAAACAAAAAAATGTGCATACCTATCAAATTGAATGTAAACAATTGCAAATAAGCATTATTTGGGACAAAAAAAAGCAAAAAAAGCAGTTAAAAGTAAAATACTTACCTTAATTAAAACCATAATACTATCAAATTGAATGTAAACAATTGCAAATAAGCATTATTTGGGACAAAAAAAAGCAAAAAAAAGCAGTTAAAAGTAAAATACTTACCTTAATTAAAACCATAATACTTACCCAAAACAAAAAAATATACTTACCTATTCCGGAGATCACAAATCCACGCCCAATCGGTGCCTGCAAGAAAACAAGTTACCATGTTAAAGAAACAAGCGCAAATCGCTGGCTCCGCCCACTTGGAGGAGTGTATATAAGCACCGTTCGGAGCAGGAGCTCTCAGTCTCGATGCGGCCGTGGAAGGGGAAGCAGCTCCCCATGTGATGAAACTAAACTAAATTTAGATGCAATTCCTGTGTGCCAGACCTGAAGAAGGCACAAAAGGTGCCGAAACGTTGTCGATGGCCACACAGATGAACAAAATTTAGCGCAAAATGACGCCGGTACAAAACCAATTGGAAACAAATAGTAATTTACCCACGCTCTACCCAAATAGGAGAGCGCATGGATGCCGCACAGAGCAAGATGCTCTCGCTCCACCCAGATAGGGGAGTCGATGAATTAGGTGCGAGGTACGAATATTTAGTTGAACGCAAGCGCAGCTGTCAATCTTACATGCCAAATCGAGACTCACTTATTAATTATATAACAAAGGCGACCGGATAGGTAAAGTGCAATCAAGAAACAAACTTACAATAAGCACAAACACGTGTTCAAGGTCACAAACGATCTTTATTAAGCCCTAATTGGTCCTGGCCAGCATGGCGGGTGCGGCCGCAACGGGCAGGATGCTCTGGAGCTGGTTGTGGGGTGCGGGCCGGGATGGTAGGACCGTGCCTTTGTTCCTCTCCTTCGGGGGAGGAACTCTTTACCTAATCCTAACTCGCCTGTGCCACCTCCAGTGCGCCCCCCCCCACGTTTCCGGTTTCCATCGAGCTCCTGTTACGTCTGTGTGCTGTCCCCTAAACTGGTCTTATCCCAGCCCTAATCCTAACCTATCCCCCATCCTAACCTAACCCCCGACCCTAACCCTAATCCTAACCCTAACCCTAACCTTAACCCTAACCCTAACCCTAACCTGACCCCATTTCCCGACAAGACAAAAACGTCAACCTGCAAGTTAAATTTGAAAATAAACAAGTCAAAATCTGAACGTAAACACAAATTTGAACAATAATGGCAAATAAGCACTATTTGAGACCAAAAGGCAGTTAAAAGTAAATACTTACCTCAAATAAAACCACAATACTCACCCAAAACAAAAACAAAAAATGTGCATACCTATCAAATTGAATGTAAACAATTGCAAATAAGCATTATTTGGGACAAAAAAAAAAAAAAAAAAAAAAAAAAAAAAAAAAAAAAAAAAAAAAGCAAAAAAAGCAGTTAAAAGTAAAATACTTACCTTAATTAAAACCATAATACTTACCCAAAACAAAAAAATACCCCATTTCCCGACAAGACAAAAACGTCAACCTGCAAGTTAAATTTGAAAATAAACAAGTCAAAATCTGAACGTAAACACAAATTTGAACAAAAAATAATGGCAAATAAGCACTAATTTGAACAAAAAATAATGGCAAATAAGCACTATTTGAGACCAAAATGCAGTTAAAAGTAAATACTCACCTCAAATAAAACCACAATACTCACCCAAAACAAAAAAATGTGCATACCTATCAAATTGAATGTAAACAATTGCAAATAAGCATTATTTGGGACAAAAAAAAGCAAAAAAAGCAGTTAAAAGTAAAATACTTACCTTAATTAAAACCATAATACTATCAAATTGAATGTAAACAATTGCAAATAAGCATTATTTGGGACAAAAAAAAGCAAAAAAAAGCAGTTAAAAGTAAAATACTTACCTTAATTAAAACCATAATACTTACCCAAAACAAAAAAATATACTTACCTATTCCGGAGATCACAAATCCACGCCCAATCGGTGCCTGCAAGAAAACAAGTTACCATGTTAAAGAAACAAGCGCAAATCGCTGGCTCCGCCCACTTGGAGGAGTGTATATAAGCACCGTTCGGAGCAGGAGCTCTCAGTCTCGATGCGGCCGTGGAAGGGGAAGCAGCTCCCCATGTGATGAAACTAAACTAAATTTAGATGCAATTCCTGTGTGCCAGACCTGAAGAAGGCACAAAAGGTGCCGAAACGTTGTCGATGGCCACACAGATGAACAAAATTTAGCGCAAAATGACGCCGGTACAAAACCAATTGGAAACAAATAGTAATTTACCCACGCTCTACCCAAATAGGAGAGCGCATGGATGCCGCACAGAGCAAGATGCTCTCGCTCCACCCAGATAGGGGAGTCGATGAATTAGGTGCGAGGTACGAATATTTAGTTGAACGCAAGCGCAGCTGTCAATCTTACATGCCAAATCGAGACTCACTTATTAATTATATAACAAAGGCGACCGGATAGGTAAAGTGCAATCAAGAAACAAACTTACAATAAGCACAAACACGTGTTCAAGGTCACAAACGATCTTTATTAAGCCCTAATTGGTCCTGGCCAGCATGGCGGGTGCGGCCGCAACGGGCAGGATGCTCTGGAGCTGGTTGTGGGGTGCGGGCCGGGATGGTAGGACCGTGCCTTTGTTCCTCTCCTTCGGGGGAGGAACTCTTTACCTAATCCTAACTCGCCTGTGCCACCTCCAGTGCGCCCCCCCCCACGTTTCCGGTTTCCATCGAGCTCCTGTTACGTCTGTGTGCTGTCCCCTAAACTGGTCTTATCCCAGCCCTAATCCTAACCTATCCCCCATCCTAACCTAACCCCCGACCCTAACCCTAATCCTAACCCTAACCCTAACCTTAACCCTAACCCTAACCCTAACCTGACCCCATTTCCCGACAAGACAAAAACGTCAACCTGCAAGTTAAATTTGAAAATAAACAAGTCAAAATCTGAACGTAAACACAAATTTGAACAATAATGGCAAATAAGCACTATTTGAGACCAAAAGGCAGTTAAAAGTAAATACTTACCTCAAATAAAACCACAATACTCACCCAAAACAAAAACAAAAAATGTGCATACCTATCAAATTGAATGTAAACAATTGCAAATAAGCATTATTTGGGACAAAAAAAAAAAAAAAAAAAAAAAAAAAAAAAAAAAAAAAAAAAAGCAAAAAAAGCAGTTAAAAGTAAAATACTTACCTTAATTAAAACCATAATACTTACCCAAAACAAAAAAATACCCCATTTCCCGACAAGACAAAAACGTCAACCTGCAAGTTAAATTTGAAAATAAACAAGTCAAAATCTGAACGTAAACACAAATTTGAACAAAAAATAATGGCAAATAAGCACTAATTTGAACAAAAAATAATGGCAAATAAGCACTATTTGAGACCAAAATGCAGTTAAAAGTAAATACTCACCTCAAATAAAACCACAATACTCACCCAAAACAAAAAAATGTGCATACCTATCAAATTGAATGTAAACAATTGCAAATAAGCATTATTTGGGACAAAAAAAAGCAAAAAAAGCAGTTAAAAGTAAAATACTTACCTTAATTAAAACCATAATACTATCAAATTGAATGTAAACAATTGCAAATAAGCATTATTTGGGACAAAAAAAAGCAAAAAAAAGCAGTTAAAAGTAAAATACTTACCTTAATTAAAACCATAATACTTACCCAAAACAAAAAAATATACTTACCTATTCCGGAGATCACAAATCCACGCCCAATCGGTGCCTGCAAGAAAACAAGTTACCATGTTAAAGAAACAAGCGCAAATCGCTGGCTCCGCCCACTTGGAGGAGTGTATATAAGCACCGTTCGGAGCAGGAGCTCTCAGTCTCGATGCGGCCGTGGAAGGGGAAGCAGCTCCCCATGTGATGAAACTAAACTAAATTTAGATGCAATTCCTGTGTGCCAGACCTGAAGAAGGCACAAAAGGTGCCGAAACGTTGTCGATGGCCACACAGATGAACAAAATTTAGCGCAAAATGACGCCGGTACAAAACCAATTGGAAACAAATAGTAATTTACCCACGCTCTACCCAAATAGGAGAGCGCATGGATGCCGCACAGAGCAAGATGCTCTCGCTCCACCCAGATAGGGGAGTCGATGAATTAGGTGCGAGGTACGAATATTTAGTTGAACGCAAGCGCAGCTGTCAATCTTACATGCCAAATCGAGACTCACTTATTAATTATATAACAAAGGCGACCGGATAGGTAAAGTGCAATCAAGAAACAAACTTACAATAAGCACAAACACGTGTTCAAGGTCACAAACGATCTTTATTAAGCCCTAATTGGTCCTGGCCAGCATGGCGGGTGCGGCCGCAACGGGCAGGATGCTCTGGAGCTGGTTGTGGGGTGCGGGCCGGGATGGTAGGACCGTGCCTTTGTTCCTCTCCTTCGGGGGAGGAACTCTTTACCTAATCCTAACTCGCCTGTGCCACCTCCAGTGCGCCCCCCCCCACGTTTCCGGTTTCCATCGAGCTCCTGTTACGTCTGTGTGCTGTCCCCTAAACTGGTCTTATCCCAGCCCTAATCCTAACCTATCCCCCATCCTAACCTAACCCCCGACCCTAACCCTAATCCTAACCCTAACCTTAACCCTAACCCTAACCCTAACCTGACCCCATTTCCCGACAAGACAAAAACGTCAACCTGCAAGTTAAATTTGAAAATAAACAAGTCAAAATCTGAACGTAAACACAAATTTGAACAATAATGGCAAATAAGCACTATTTGAGACCAAAAGGCAGTTAAAAGTAAATACTTACCTCAAATAAAACCACAATACTCACCCAAAACAAAAACAAAAAATGTGCATACCTATCAAATTGAATGTAAACAATTGCAAATAAGCATTATTTGGGACAAAAAAAAAAAAAAAAAAAAAAAAAAAAAAAAAAAAAAAAAAAAAAAAAAAAAGCAAAAAAAGCAGTTAAAAGTAAAATACTTACCTTAATTAAAACCATAATACTTACCCAAAACAAAAAAATACCCCATTTCCCGACAAGACAAAAACGTCAACCTGCAAGTTAAATTTGAAAATAAACAAGTCAAAATCTGAACGTAAACACAAATTTGAACAAAAAATAATGGCAAATAAGCACTAATTTGAACAAAAAATAATGGCAAATAAGCACTATTTGAGACCAAAATGCAGTTAAAAGTAAATACTCACCTCAAATAAAACCACAATACTCACCCAAAACAAAAAAATGTGCATACCTATCAAATTGAATGTAAACAATTGCAAATAAGCATTATTTGGGACAAAAAAAAGCAAAAAAAGCAGTTAAAAGTAAAATACTTACCTTAATTAAAACCATAATACTATCAAATTGAATGTAAACAATTGCAAATAAGCATTATTTGGGACAAAAAAAAGCAAAAAAAAGCAGTTAAAAGTAAAATACTTACCTTAATTAAAACCATAATACTTACCCAAAACAAAAAAATATACTTACCTATTCCGGAGATCACAAATCCACGCCCAATCGGTGCCTGCAAGAAAACAAGTTACCATGTTAAAGAAACAAGCGCAAATCGCTGGCTCCGCCCACTTGGAGGAGTGTATATAAGCACCGTTCGGAGCAGGAGCTCTCAGTCTCGATGCGGCCGTGGAAGGGGAAGCAGCTCCCCATGTGATGAAACTAAACTAAATTTAGATGCAATTCCTGTGTGCCAGACCTGAAGAAGGCACAAAAGGTGCCGAAACGTTGTCGATGGCCACACAGATGAACAAAATTTAGCGCAAAATGACGCCGGTACAAAACCAATTGGAAACAAATAGTAATTTACCCACGCTCTACCCAAATAGGAGAGCGCATGGATGCCGCACAGAGCAAGATGCTCTCGCTCCACCCAGATAGGGGAGTCGATGAATTAGGTGCGAGGTACGAATATTTAGTTGAACGCAAGCGCAGCTGTCAATCTTACATGCCAAATCGAGACTCACTTATTAATTATATAACAAAGGCGACCGGATAGGTAAAGTGCAATCAAGAAACAAACTTACAATAAGCACAAACACGTGTTCAAGGTCACAAACGATCTTTATTAAGCCCTAATTGGTCCTGGCCAGCATGGCGGGTGCGGCCGCAACGGGCAGGATGCTCTGGAGCTGGTTGTGGGGTGCGGGCCGGGATGGTAGGACCGTGCCTTTGTTCCTCTCCTTCGGGGGAGGAACTCTTTACCTAATCCTAACTCGCCTGTGCCACCTCCAGTGCGCCCCCCCCCCACGTTTCCGGTTTCCATCGAGCTCCTGTTACGTCTGTGTGCTGTCCCCTAAACTGGTCTTATCCCAGCCCTAATCCTAACCTATCCCCCATCCTAACCTAACCCCCGACCCTAACCCTAATCCTAACCCTAACCCTAACCTTAACCCTAACCCTAACCCTAACCTGACCCCATTTCCCGACAAGACAAAAACGTCAACCTGCAAGTTAAATTTGAAAATAAACAAGTCAAAATCTGAACGTAAACACAAATTTGAACAATAATGGCAAATAAGCACTATTTGAGACCAAAAGGCAGTTAAAAGTAAATACTTACCTCAAATAAAACCACAATACTCACCCAAAACAAAAACAAAAAATGTGCATACCTATCAAATTGAATGTAAACAATTGCAAATAAGCATTATTTGGGACAAAAAAAAAAAAAAAAAAAAAAAAAAAAAAAAAAAAAAAAAAAAAAAAAGCAAAAAAAGCAGTTAAAAGTAAAATACTTACCTTAATTAAAACCATAATACTTACCCAAAACAAAAAAATACCCCATTTCCCGACAAGACAAAAACGTCAACCTGCAAGTTAAATTTGAAAATAAACAAGTCAAAATCTGAACGTAAACACAAATTTGAACAAAAAATAATGGCAAATAAGCACTAATTTGAACAAAAAATAATGGCAAATAAGCACTATTTGAGACCAAAATGCAGTTAAAAGTAAATACTCACCTCAAATAAAACCACAATACTCACCCAAAACAAAAAAATGTGCATACCTATCAAATTGAATGTAAACAATTGCAAATAAGCATTATTTGGGACAAAAAAAAGCAAAAAAAGCAGTTAAAAGTAAAATACTTACCTTAATTAAAACCATAATACTATCAAATTGAATGTAAACAATTGCAAATAAGCATTATTTGGGACAAAAAAAAGCAAAAAAAAGCAGTTAAAAGTAAAATACTTACCTTAATTAAAACCATAATACTTACCCAAAACAAAAAAATATACTTACCTATTCCGGAGATCACAAATCCACGCCCAATCGGTGCCTGCAAGAAAACAAGTTACCATGTTAAAGAAACAAGCGCAAATCGCTGGCTCCGCCCACTTGGAGGAGTGTATATAAGCACCGTTCGGAGCAGGAGCTCTCAGTCTCGATGCGGCCGTGGAAGGGGAAGCAGCTCCCCATGTGATGAAACTAAACTAAATTTAGATGCAATTCCTGTGTGCCAGACCTGAAGAAGGCACAAAAGGTGCCGAAACGTTGTCGATGGCCACACAGATGAACAAAATTTAGCGCAAAATGACGCCGGTACAAAACCAATTGGAAACAAATAGTAATTTACCCACGCTCTACCCAAATAGGAGAGCGCATGGATGCCGCACAGAGCAAGATGCTCTCGCTCCACCCAGATAGGGGAGTCGATGAATTAGGTGCGAGGTACGAATATTTAGTTGAACGCAAGCGCAGCTGTCAATCTTACATGCCAAATCGAGACTCACTTATTAATTATATAACAAAGGCGACCGGATAGGTAAAGTGCAATCAAGAAACAAACTTACAATAAGCACAAACACGTGTTCAAGGTCACAAACGATCTTTATTAAGCCCTAATTGGTCCTGGCCAGCATGGCGGGTGCGGCCGCAACGGGCAGGATGCTCTGGAGCTGGTTGTGGGGTGCGGGCCGGGATGGTAGGACCGTGCCTTTGTTCCTCTCCTTCGGGGGAGGAACTCTTTACCTAATCCTAACTCGCCTGTGCCACCTCCAGTGCGCCCCCCCCCCACGTTTCCGGTTTCCATCGAGCTCCTGTTACGTCTGTGTGCTGTCCCCTAAACTGGTCTTATCCCAGCCCTAATCCTAACCTATCCCCCATCCTAACCTAACCCCCGACCCTAACCCTAATCCTAACCCTAACCCTAACCTTAACCCTAACCCTAACCCTAACCTGACCCCATTTCCCGACAAGACAAAAACGTCAACCTGCAAGTTAAATTTGAAAATAAACAAGTCAAAATCTGAACGTAAACACAAATTTGAACAATAATGGCAAATAAGCACTATTTGAGACCAAAAGGCAGTTAAAAGTAAATACTTACCTCAAATAAAACCACAATACTCACCCAAAACAAAAACAAAAAATGTGCATACCTATCAAATTGAATGTAAACAATTGCAAATAAGCATTATTTGGGACAAAAAAAAAAAAAAAAAAAAAAAAAAAAAAAAAAAAAAAAAAAAAAAAAAAGCAAAAAAAGCAGTTAAAAGTAAAATACTTACCTTAATTAAAACCATAATACTTACCCAAAACAAAAAAATACCCCATTTCCCGACAAGACAAAAACGTCAACCTGCAAGTTAAATTTGAAAATAAACAAGTCAAAATCTGAACGTAAACACAAATTTGAACAAAAAATAATGGCAAATAAGCACTAATTTGAACAAAAAATAATGGCAAATAAGCACTATTTGAGACCAAAATGCAGTTAAAAGTAAATACTCACCTCAAATAAAACCACAATACTCACCCAAAACAAAAAAATGTGCATACCTATCAAATTGAATGTAAACAATTGCAAATAAGCATTATTTGGGACAAAAAAAAGCAAAAAAAGCAGTTAAAAGTAAAATACTTACCTTAATTAAAACCATAATACTATCAAATTGAATGTAAACAATTGCAAATAAGCATTATTTGGGACAAAAAAAAGCAAAAAAAAGCAGTTAAAAGTAAAATACTTACCTTAATTAAAACCATAATACTTACCCAAAACAAAAAAATATACTTACCTATTCCGGAGATCACAAATCCACGCCCAATCGGTGCCTGCAAGAAAACAAGTTACCATGTTAAAGAAACAAGCGCAAATCGCTGGCTCCGCCCACTTGGAGGAGTGTATATAAGCACCGTTCGGAGCAGGAGCTCTCAGTCTCGATGCGGCCGTGGAAGGGGAAGCAGCTCCCCATGTGATGAAACTAAACTAAATTTAGATGCAATTCCTGTGTGCCAGACCTGAAGAAGGCACAAAAGGTGCCGAAACGTTGTCGATGGCCACACAGATGAACAAAATTTAGCGCAAAATGACGCCGGTACAAAACCAATTGGAAACAAATAGTAATTTACCCACGCTCTACCCAAATAGGAGAGCGCATGGATGCCGCACAGAGCAAGATGCTCTCGCTCCACCCAGATAGGGGAGTCGATGAATTAGGTGCGAGGTACGAATATTTAGTTGAACGCAAGCGCAGCTGTCAATCTTACATGCCAAATCGAGACTCACTTATTAATTATATAACAAAGGCGACCGGATAGGTAAAGTGCAATCAAGAAACAAACTTACAATAAGCACAAACACGTGTTCAAGGTCACAAACGATCTTTATTAAGCCCTAATTGGTCCTGGCCAGCATGGCGGGTGCGGCCGCAACGGGCAGGATGCTCTGGAGCTGGTTGTGGGGTGCGGGCCGGGATGGTAGGACCGTGCCTTTGTTCCTCTCCTTCGGGGGAGGAACTCTTTACCTAACCCTAAACTAAATTTAGATGCAATTCCTGTGTGCCAGACCTGAAGAAGGCACAAAAGGTGCCGAAACGTTGTCGATGGCCACACAGATGAACAAAATTTAGCGCAAAATGACGCCGGTACAAAACCAATTGGAAACAAATAGTAATTTACCCACGCTCTACCCAAATAGGAGAGCGCATGGATGCCGCACAGAGCAAGATGCTCTCGCTCCACCCAGATAGGGGAGTCGATGAATTAGGTGCGAGGTACGAATATTTAGTTGAACGCAAGCGCAGCTGTCAATCTTACATGCCAAATCGAGACTCACTTATTAATTATATAACAAAGGCGACCGGATAGGTAAAGTGCAATCAAGAAACAAACTTACAATAAGCACAAACACGTGTTCAAGGTCACAAACGATCTTTATTAAGCCCTAATTGGTCCTGGCCAGCATGGCGGGTGCGGCCGCAACGGGCAGGATGCTCTGGAGCTGGTTGTGGGGTGCGGGCCAGGATGGTAGGACCGTGCCTTTGTTCCTCTCCTTCGGGGGAGGAACTCTTTACCTAATCCTAACTCGCCTGTGCCACCTCCAGTGCGCCCCCCCACGTTTCTGGTTTCCATCGAGCTCCTGTTACGTCTGTGTGCTGTCCCCTAAACTTGTCTTATCCCAGCCCTAATCCTAACCTATCCCCCATCCTAACCTAACCCCCGACCCTAACCCTAATCCTAACCCTAACCCTAACCCTAACCTTAACCCTAACCCTAACCCTAACCCTAACC
>NW_028284162.1:0-2500 GCF_059516105.1 Syngnathus floridae | reverse complement strand
TTTAATTGCACGGTTTTATTATTGTGGTGGGCGAGTGGATTTACGGACAATAGTGATCGGGTAGTGCGAGTTAACAATAGCAATCGAAATGTATTCTGTTATTATCACTGGGATGGGTAATTTTAATAATATTTTCGATTAACGGGGTCCACTACGACATTTTGCAGGGGTTATGGGTACTTCCGGGTTGCTAGTGCGAGGGCTTGTGGGTACTTCCGGGTTGCTAATGCTCACGACGTTGGCGCCGGTACGCCAAAAAAGAAAATAGAAAAAGAAGGAGGAAGAGCGATTTCGTCCTAAATATGCGATCTTATTAATGTTAGCAATTGAATTTACGGATAAATGGGACCGGTTAATACATTTGAATAATACCAATGACCTTAATGGAAGTTTATTCGCTTTTTAACACTTTGTGGTATGAGTTTTCCGACTTGCTAATGCTATATAGCCGCGATTTGCGTTAATCGATTTATTTCCAAATAGGTTGTTGCGAATTAAATTTGAGGTTGCAGGGGAACAGTTAACACAATTAAACGGCACAAATGTGTTTTGTCTAACTTTATTTAGTGCTTATTACATTGTTAGATAGGTTTAGGGACGGGATTGGTTGACGAGCCGCCGAGACACTTCGCAAAGGCTCATGGGAATTTGACAGTGATACCGTGAACCAAGAAAGTGGCGCTGGGAATGACAATCTCCTAAGGTAAGACTTTTCCGGTTGATAAATGTCAGATAAACGGATGATACAAACACAGTCCCTTTGATAAATTAATATTAATTACGTGGATATAATGGTTTAAAGGGTTTTACATCACAGCAGGACTACAGGCAGACCTCCAATTATGCTGATAAACTTGGCCAGAAACTTAAATGAAATAATATAACATCGAGTTAAATACAAACATACGTAATGATGGTTTAAATTCAATGAATCAATAAATTAAAAGAGGCAAAGACTGACCTATTGATCTTTTCTGTCTGCGTTAAAGCTGGACAGTTGACTTGACAAATAACTGTAATTTTAATTGACCTGGTAGACACACACCGGGGCTCGATCAACCCCGGCGGGGCCTCCCTTGGGCGAGGGTGTCTGGTGATAATGGCCGAAACACTCTGTGACCCCAAGGTCCACTACTGATGACGTGTCTACAAAATTATGACGTTCAAATTACCCACAACAAGGACGACTTAATGGGACTCTTTGTAAACAAAACGGTTGGTTTTAAAACAATATATAATAAAAAAAATATATTAGTTCAAACACAACTAAGAGTTAATAGACACAATTTAAGACAAGGGTAGTCTCATAGGTCAGTACTTTTCTGTCGCTTTTCACTGTATTTCCATCTTGCTGGCCGAAGACCTGGGTGGCGCCTCAGCTACTCGGGGGAGGTTCTGGCAGGAGTGCAGTCTCACTTCGCCGTCCTTCGTACCCAATCCAGATTTTATGTGACCTTCGCTTTTCACTGTATTTCCATCTTGCTGGCCGAAGACCTGGGTGGCGCCTCAGCTACTCGGGGGAGGTTCTGGCAGGAGTGCAGTCTCACTTCGCCGTCCTTCGTACCCAATCCAGATTTTATGTGACCTGGTACGGCGAGGTTTACTGGTGAGACATGCGTAGGCCCGTGCCTTCCGTTGCCTTCTATCTAACCGACAGGGTCGGCGGACCCTTTGGGGAAGGTTTAGCGAGTAAAACTCAAAATACCTAACCAGCCAGTGCCCTTCGGACATCCCAGTATGACCTTAAGCCAAATTATCGGGTCACATACTTTGCGGGTTTTGGTTGAGATGCTTGCATTTCCCATTGCCTTTCCGTGGTATCTGCGGGTTTTGGTTGAGATGCTCGCATTTCCCATTGCCTGGTTAGGACCATGTTTCTCTCTCTCTGTCTCTGTCTCTCTCTCTCTCTCTCTCTCTCTCTCTCTCGTTCTCTCATTCTCTCTTTTTTTCTCTCTCTCTCTCTCTCTCTCTCTCTCTCTCTCTCTCTCTCTATCTCTTGCTCTCTCGCTCTCTCATTCTCTCTCTCTCTCTCTCTCTCTTTTTTTCTCTCACTCTCTCTCTCTCTCTCTCACTCTCTCTCTCTCTCTCTTTCTCTCTAACCCTAACCCTGACCCTAATCCTAACCCTAACCTCTCTCTCTCTCTCTCTCTCTCTCTCTCTCTCTTTTTTTCTCTCACTCTCTCTCTCTCTCTCTCTCTCTCTCTAACCCTAACCCTGACCCTAATCCTAACCCTGACCTCTCTCTCTCTCTCTCTCTCTCTCTCTCTCTCTCTCTCTCTCTCTCTCTCTCTCTCTCTCTCTCTCTCTAACCCTAACCCTGACCCTAATCCTAACCCTAACCTCTCTCTCTCTTTCGCTCTCTCTCTCTCTCTCTCTCTCTCTTGCTCTCTCGCTCTCTCGTTTTCTCTTTCTCTCTCCCTCTCTCCCTCTCTCGCTCTCTCGCTCTCTCTCTCTCTTTCTCTCTCTCTCCCCCTCTCTCTCTCTCGCTCTCTCGCTTTCT
>NW_028284161.1:57500-60000 GCF_059516105.1 Syngnathus floridae | reverse complement strand
GTCGGTGCGGGCGCGCGGGGGGACCGAGGACCCTTAGCCCGAAGCGATGAGCGGAGGATGTCGGAGGAAGGGCGCTCCCGGCCGCGGCTCAGGCGTCCGGCCCCCCCACAAAGACCCACCCGCTTCGGCGGGCCCGGGTCCGGGGCGGGTCGCGAGGCGCCGGCGCGCGGCGGGTTGCGTCCGGACTCTCCTCATCTCTGCCGCGCCAAACCCGCGAGAGAGACGATCCCGGCGCCGGCGGCGGCGCGCGGGTGGTGGTGGTATGTGACCCGCGCGATTTGGGGTGCGGCGAAGGGCGAAACGGAGCGGGGGTGTGACCCCCGCGCAGGCGACGGTCTGACCTCTGCACGGCAACGCGCATGCGTCCGTCGCCCCGCTAGCGCTTCGCCTCCCCGCGGCTGGGGGCTCCGTTCGTCACACCGGAGTCGCCCAGCGTCGCGCGACGTCACCGTCCGCCTCCCCGCGCGCGCTCAACCGGCAGCCGCCCCCCGGGCGGTGGTATGTGACCCGAGCGATTTGGGGTCCGGCGAAGGGCGAAACGGAGCGGGGGTGTGACCCCCGCGCAGGCGACGGTCTGACCTCTGCACGGCAACGCGCATGCGTCCGTCGCCCCGCTAGCGCTTCGCCTCCCCGCGGCTGGGGGCTCCGTTCGTCACACCGGAGTCGCCCAGCGTCGCGCGACGTCACCGTCCGCCTCCCCGCGCGCGCGCTCAACCGGCAGCCTGGCGCTCCCTCGCAGTCCT
Source organism: Syngnathus floridae (assembly GCF_059516105.1). Taxonomy (NCBI): domain Eukaryota; kingdom Metazoa; phylum Chordata; class Actinopteri; order Syngnathiformes; family Syngnathidae; genus Syngnathus; species Syngnathus floridae. The sequence goes on along the minus strand of NW_028284161.1, from coordinate 59,257 downwards.
GAAGTAGTCTCCGGGCGCGCCTCGGCCGGGGTCGGGCCCGGTGCCATCGCGGCGCGCCCACTCGGAACTTTACCCCTTTGCGGCGGGTACCCAACTCGCGGCCTGCCTTCGGCGGACCGTGGGGGGTTCAATGTCCACACCACACGCACGCTCTGAGGCGGGTGGGTGGCACCCGTCGCGCGTCGGCCGGAAAAAACAATTTTTTAATCGCTGGAACTTGGCAAACCGCGGCGCGCAGCTGAGGGTCAGCGCGGCGGCGGACGGCGGCGACCGCGCCGGCAAGCCCCGACGTCCTCGTGGCGACGGTGGAGGGTCCGCGCGCGGCGTCACGCCATCTCCCCGCCCGCTCCCGATCTCGCCTCCGCAAAACAAACGTACAACTCTTAGCGGTGGATCACTCGGCTCGTGCGTCGATGAAGGACGCAGCTAGCTGCGAGAACTAATGTGAATTGCAGGACACATTGATCATCGACACTTCGAACGCACTTTGCGGCCCCGGGTCCGTCCCGGGGCCACGCCTGTCTGAGCGTCGCTTGCATATCAATCGGGGGTTCGGCGAAGGGCGAAACGGCCGCGACGGTCTGACCTCTGCACGGCAACGCGCATGCGTCCGTCGCCCCGCTAGCGCTTCGCCTCCCCGCGGCTGGGGGCTCGCAGGCCGCCTCGGCGGCCTTCGTCCCCTTAAGTGCAGACCCGCGCGGCGTCCTCCTCACCGTCGACCCATCCCGCATCACGGGTCCGGGGCGCGGCTGCCGGTGGCGTTTCGACGACCATTGCGCATCCCGCGCCTCGCGCTCCCTCGCGGGATGGGTTCGCCGCGGAGGCCCCCGCTCGCGCGGAAGGATCCAGCGAGCCCGGCCGCCAGGCCGGCCGCGCCTACTACCCCTCATTTCCGACCTCAGATCAGACGAGACGACCCGCTGAATTTAAGCATATTACTAAGCGGAGGAAAAGAAACTAACCAGGATTCCCTCAGTAGCGGCGAGCGAAGAGGGAGAAGCCCAGCGCTGAATCCCGCCCGGCTCGGCGCGGGAAATGTAGCGTACAGAAGGTCGTTGCGCCCGACGCCGCCCGGAGGGGCCCGAGTCCTTCTGATGGAGGCTCTGCCCAGGGACGGGTGTGAGGCCGGTAGCGGCCCCCGGCGCGCCGGGGCGCGGCCTTCTCGGAGTCGGGTTGTTTGTGAATGCAGCCCAAAGCGGGTGGTAAACTCCATCTAAGGCTAAATACTGGCACGAGACCGATAGAGGGACAAGTACCTTAAGGGAAAGTTGAAAAGAACTTTGAAGAGAGAGTTCAACAGGGCGTGAAACCGTTGAGAGGTAAACGGGTGGGGACCACGTAGTCCGATCGGGGGATTCAACCCGGCTGGATTGGCGGCCGCCTGGGGCGTCGCGGGGGGCGGACCCTTTCGGGGGCCCTGCCTTCACGCGTGCGTTCTCGGAGTCGGACGTCCCCGCGCCGGGCGCATTTCCCCCGTGGTTGTGCGTCGCGACCGTCCCTGGGTTGGCTTGGAAGGGTCTGGGGCGAAGGTGGCGCGGGCGGCGGGGCGGTGCGGGGGGGCCTCCGGGCCTCCCGGCCGTTTCCGCACCCGCGCTGTACAGCGCTTTCCTTACTCCGACTTTGCCGCTTCCCCCGGGGACGTGGGAGTACTTTCTGCACCTTCCGAACCAGGACGGGGCCCCCTCGCCCCCGGCGCGGCCGAAAAGGCGCGGACCGTTCTCGGTGCGCGTTGGCCTGTCGCGCCGCCAGGGCGGGGA